>NW_027596573.1:37500-62500 GCF_964194155.1 Cetorhinus maximus
GTGACACTTTGTGATTTTTTTTGCTCATAAATACAGTTTTCTTATTTGTAAAACATCGGAAGCAACATGTTGGCGCTCGCACGGCTAGGAAATGCCGACTGGCGTGCGTCGCCTGCTTTCACATCGGTTCTGGGCACGCACACAGTGCTGACTCTGCCCATGTCAAACACTACAGTGTGCAACCCAAGGGGACTCAGGCACCCCGCCCGCCCCCTAGGTGCCTGTGAACAGGCTTTGTATTTTTATTTCTCATCATCAAGTACACCGCCAGGTGAAACTTTGTGATTTTTTTTTTTGCTGCTCATAAATACAATTTTCTTATTTGTAAAACAACGGAAGCAACCTGTTGGCGCTCGCACGGAGAGGAAATGCCGACCGGCGTGCGTCGCCTGCGTTCAAAAGGGTTCTGGGCACGCACACAGTGTTGACTCTGTCCATGTCAAACACTCTATAGTGTGCAACCCAAGGGGACTCAGGCACCCCCGCCCCAAAGGTGCCTGTGAACAGACTTTGTATTTTTATTTTTCATCATCAAGTACACCGCCAGGTGACACTTTGTGATTTTTTTTGTTCATAAATACACATGTATATATATATTTGACACTTTGTCATTTTGTCTGTTCTTTTCGCCACACGCCATGTTTATTAAACCAGGGTTACCACCGGTCTGGACCCTGGCCGATATTTCAGACCGACAACGGAGTTCGGAAAGCCCGCACAAATTCATCTTAAATCCTCATATAGGACTTCCGAGAGCTCTTTGAAAGGTATTCTATTTGAAAACGCTTACCACCCTCAAAGTCGCACTTTTCTGGGCATTTTTAAAGTGTGACCGTTGTCTGAAAATGTTCTGAAAATCGTGTCCCCGAAAATCTCCGGGTACCCCGCCAACCTCCCCTGCCAACAATTGCAACCGTAAGGTCGGGCGGTAGGCCTACCGTCCAGGAGGCCCCAAAGCCCGCAAAACGCCATTTTGCCATTTTCTCATCGGGACTTCCGAGGGGAACTCATTAACGAGCTCCAGGAGTGGTATGCCAGAAATTGCAACTTGACCCGTCGCCGGGCACACCCGCTACTCTCTGCGGGAATACCCCCACCGGGTGCCGGGTAAAGGCCTCGGATCTGACCTCATGGACTTCCGTCTGCGCACGGATTTTGCTCTCGCGGGCCCAAGAGCCACTTTCCACGGCCTACCAACGCAATCCGAAGTGCATTGGCCAACCATTACAACGGGAAACACTTTGCCTCTCCGCCAGAGACTAAGTCCAATTGGTTAACCATTTCTCAGGAAAACACTTTGCCTCTCTGCCAGAGACTAAGTCCAATTGGTTAACCATTTCTCATGGCCGCAATTTGCCTGCTGTTCACAGACTAAGTCCAATTGGTTAACCATTTCTCAGGAAAACACTTTGCCTCTCTGCCAGAGACTAAGTCCAATTGGTTAACCATTTCTCAGGAAAACGCTTTGCCTCTCTGCCAGAGACTAAGTCCAATTGGTTAACCATTTCTCTTGAAAACACTTTGCCTCTCTGCCAGAGACTAAGTCCAATTGGTTATCCATTTCTCGTGAAAACACTTTGCCTCTCTGCCAGAGACTAAGTCCAATTGGTTAACCATTTCTCGTGAATACACTTTGTCTCTCTGCCAGAGACTAAGTCCAATTGGTTAACCATTTCTCGTGAAAACACTTTGTCTCTCCGCCAGAGACTAAGTCCAATTGGTTAATCATTTCTCAAGGCCACAATTTGCCTGCCGTTCAGAGACCAAGTCCAATTGGTTAACCATTTCTCTTGAAAACACTTTGCCTCTCTGCCAGAGACTAAGTCCAATTGGTTAACCATTTCTCGTGAAAACACTTTGTCTCTCCTCCAGAGACTAAGTCCAATTGGTTAATCATTTCTCAAGGCCACAATTTGCCTGCCGTTCAGAGACCAAGTCCAATTGGTTAACCATTTCTCTTGAAAACACTTTGCCTCTCTGCCAGAGACTAAGTGCAATTGGTTAACCATTTCTCTTGAAAACACTTTGTCTCTCCGCCAGAGACTAAGTCCAATTGGTTAACCATTTCTCGTGAAAACACTTTGCCTCTCTGCCAGAGACTAAGTCCAATTGGTTATCCATTTCTCTTGAAAACACTTTGTCTCTCCGCCAGAGACTAAGTCCAATTGGTTAACCATTTCTCGTGAAAACACTTTGCCTCTCTGCCAGAGACTAAGTCCAATTGGTTAACCATTTCTCGTGAAAACACTTTGCCTCTCTGCCAGAGACTAAGTCCAATTGGTTAACCATTTCTCGTGAAAACACTTTGTCTCTCCTCCAGAGACTAAGTCCAATTGGTTAATCATTTCTCAAGGCCACAATTTGCCTGCCGTTCAGAGACCAAGTCCAATTGGTTAACCATTTCTCTTGAAAACACTTTGCCTCTCTGCCAGAGACTAAGTCCAATTGGTTAACCATTTCTCTTGAAAACACTTTGTCTCTCCGCCAGAGACTAAGTCCAATTGGTTAACCATTTCTCGTGAAAACACTTTGCCTCTCTGCCAGAGACTAAGTCCAATTGGTTAACCATTTCTCGTGAAAACACTTTGCCTCTCTGCCAGAGACTAAGTCCAATTGGTTAACCATTTCTCGTGAAAATACTTGGTCTCTCCGCCAGAGACTAAGTCCAATTGGTTAATCATTTCTCAAGGCCACAATTTGCCTGCCGTTCAGAGAAAAAGTCCAATTGGTTAACCATTTCTCTTGAAAACACTTTGCCTCTCTGCCAGAGACTAAGTCCAATTGGTTAACCATTTCTCTTGAAAACACTTTGCCTCTCCGCCAGAGACTAAGTCCAATTGGTTAACCATTTCTCTTGAAAACACTTTGCCTCTCTGCCAGAGACTAAGTCCAATTGGTTAACCATTTCTCAGGGGCTCACCGAGGGCAATCTGTAACGTCTCGCGGGCCCGGGGGCCCCTTTGCACGGCCTGCCAATGCAATCCGAGCCGCACTGTCCTTCGTTTGGTTAACCATTTCTCAGGGGCACACCGAGGGCACCCTGCATTGTCTCGCGGGCCCGGAGGCCACTTTGCACGGCCTGCCAACGCAATGCGAGGTGCTTCGCCCTTGGCCGCCTTCCCGGCCGGCTTCGGGACGTTTCGGGGGCTCTCACCGGGGCAAATCCGGTCCCCCGGGCGATTAGGAGGCCTCCCCGGGCAGGCCCGGGCTTCAGGCCGCCGCTTTTCCATCCCGGCCGAAAGAGGCGAAAAATGCCGAAAATGGCCAAAAATGGCCGCCGGCAGGGCCTCTCGGTCGGTTTGGCGGCAGCCTGGGTCGGTCCCTGCAGACCTGGAGGCTCGAGAAGGTTTTTGGCGATGTCGACCGATTCTCGATTTGCCACCTCCTACTATTCTGCAGGTACCCCGCCAACCTCCCCTGCCGACAATTCCAACCGTAAGGTCGGGCGGTAGTCCTACCGACGAAGAGGCCCCAAAGCCCGCAAAACGCCATTTTGCCCTTTCCTCATCGGGACTTCCGCGGGGAACTCATTAACCAGCTCCATGAGTGGCATGCCAGAAATTGCAACTTGACCCGTCGCCGGGCAGATTCGCTACTCTCTGCGGGAATACCCCCACCGGGTGCCGGGTAAAGGCCTCGGATCTGACCTCATGGACTTCCGTCTGTGCACGGATTTTGCTCTCGCGGGCCCAAGAGCCTCATTGCCCGGCCTGCCAATGCAACCCGAGGTCCATTGGCCTCATTGGTTAATTATTTCTCGAGAAAACACTTTGCCTCTCCGCCAGAGACTAAGTCCAATTGGTTAACCATTTCTCTTGAAAACACTTTGCCTCTCTGCCAGAGACTAAGTCCAATTGGTTAACCATTTCTCGTGAAAACACTTTGTCTCTCCGCCAGAGACTAAGTCCAATTGGTTAACCATTTCTCTGGAAAACACTTTGCCTCTCTGCCAGAGACTAAGTCCAATTGGTTAACCATTTCTCTTGAAAACACTTTGCCTCTCTGCCAGAGACTAAGTCCAATTGGTTAACCATTTCTCTTGAAAACACTTTGTCTCTCCTCCAGAGACTAAGTCCAATTGGTTAATCATTTCTCTTGAAAACACTTTGCCTCTCCGCCAGAGACTAAGTCCAATTGGTTAACCATTTCTCAGGAAAACACTTTGCCTCTCTGCCAGAGACTAAGTCCAATTGGTTAACCATTTCTCGTGAAAACACTTTGCCTCTCCGCCAGAGACTAAGTCCAATTGGTTAATCATTTCTCAAGGCCACAATTTGCCTGCCGTTCAGAGACTCAGTCCAATTGGTTAATCATTTCTCAAGGCCACAATTTGCCTGCCGTTCAGAGACCAAGTCCAATTGGTTAACCATTTCTCTTGAAAACACTTTGCCTCTCTGCCAGAGACTAAGTCCAATTGGTTAACCATTTCTCGTGAAAACACTTTGTCTCTCCGCCAGAGACTAAGTCCAATTGGTTAATCATTTCTCAAGGCCACAATTTGCCTGCCGTTCAGAGACCAAGTCCAATTGGTTAACCATTTCTCTTGAAAACACTTTGTCTCTCCTCCAGAGACTAAGTCCAATTGGTTAATCATTTCTCAAGGCCACAATTTGCCTGCCGTTCAGAGACCAAGTCCAATTGGTTAACCATTTCTCTTGAAAACACTTTGCCTCTCTGCCAGAGACTAAGTCCAATTGGTTAACCATTTCTCGTGAAAACACTTTGCCTCTCTGCCAGAGACTAAGTCCAATTGGTTAACCATTTCTCGTGAAAACACTTTGCCTCTCTGCCAGAGACTAAGTCCAATTGGTTAACCATTTCTCGTGAAAACACTTTGCCTCTCTGCCAGAGACTAAGTCCAATTGGTTAACCATTTCTCGTGAAAACACTTTGTCTCTCTGCCAGAGACTAAGTCCAATTGGTTAACCATTTCTCAGGGGCTCACCGAGGGCAATCTGTAACGTCTCGCGGGCCCGGGGGCCCCTTTGCACGGCCTGCCAATGCAATCCGAGGCGCACTGTCCTTCGTTTGGTTAACCATTTCTCAGGGGCACACCGAGGGCACCCTGCATTGTCTCGCGGGCCCGGAGGCCACTTTGCACGGCCTGCCAATGCAATCCGAGGTGCTTCGCCCTTGGCCGCCTTCCCGGCCGGCTTCGGGACGTTTCCGGGGCTCTCACCGGGGCAAATCCGGTCCCCCGGGCGATTAGGAGGCCTCCCCGGGCAGGCCCGGGCTTCAGGCCGCCGCTTTTCCATCCCGGCCGACAGAGGCGAAAAATGCCGAAAATGGCCAAAAATGGCCGCCGGCAGGGCCTGTCGGTCGGTTTGGCGGCAGCCTGGGTCGGTCCCTGCAGACCTGGAGGCTCGAGAAGGTTTTTGGCGATGTCGACCGATTCTCGATTTGCCACCTCCTACTATTCTGCAGGTACCCCGCCAACCTCCCCTGCCGACAATTCCAACCGTAAGGTCGGGCGGTAGTCCTACCGACGAAGAGGCCCCAAAGCCCGCAAAACGCCATTTTGCCCTTTCCTCATCGGGACTTCCGCGGGGAACTCATTAACCAGCTCCATGAGTGGCATGCCAGAAATTGCAACTTGACCCGTCGCCGGGCAGATTCGCTACTCTCTGCGGGAATACCCCCACCGGGTGCCGGGTAAAGGCCTCGGATCTGACCTCATGGACTTCCGTCTGTGCACGGATTTTGCTCTCGCGGGCCCAAGAGCCTCATTGCCCGGCCTGCCAATGCAATCCGAAGTGCATTGGCCAACCATTACAACGGGAAACACTTTGCCTCTCCGCCAGAGACTAAGTCCAATTGGTTAACCATTTCTCAGGAAAACACTTTGCCTCTCTGCCAGAGACTAAGTCCAATTGGTTAACCATTTCTCATGGCCGCAATTTGCCTGCTGTTCACAGACTAAGTCCAATTGGTTAACCATTTCTCAGGAAAACACT
The DNA here is from genome assembly GCF_964194155.1 of Cetorhinus maximus. Taxonomy (NCBI): domain Eukaryota; kingdom Metazoa; phylum Chordata; class Chondrichthyes; order Lamniformes; family Cetorhinidae; genus Cetorhinus; species Cetorhinus maximus. The sequence goes on from NW_027596573.1 coordinate 43,455, forward strand.
TTGCCTCTCTGCCAGAGACTAAGTCCAATTGGTTAACCATTTCTCAGGAAAACGCTTTGCCTCTCTGCCAGAGACTAAGTCCAATTGGTTAACCATTTCTCTTGAAAACACTTTGCCTCTCTGCCAGAGACTAAGTCCAATTGGTTATCCATTTCTCGTGAAAACACTTTGCCTCTCTGCCAGAGACTAAGTCCAATTGGTTAACCATTTCTCGTGAATACACTTTGTCTCTCTGCCAGAGACTAAGTCCAATTGGTTAACCATTTCTCGTGAAAACACTTTGTCTCTCCGCCAGAGACTAAGTCCAATTGGTTAATCATTTCTCAAGGCCACAATTTGCCTGCCGTTCAGAGACCAAGTCCAATTGGTTAACCATTTCTCTTGAAAACACTTTGCCTCTCTGCCAGAGACTAAGTCCAATTGGTTAACCATTTCTCGTGAAAACACTTTGTCTCTCCTCCAGAGACTAAGTCCAATTGGTTAATCATTTCTCAAGGCCACAATTTGCCTGCCGTTCAGAGACCAAGTCCAATTGGTTAACCATTTCTCTTGAAAACACTTTGCCTCTCTGCCAGAGACTAAGTCCAATTGGTTAACCATTTCTCTTGAAAACACTTTGTCTCTCCGCCAGAGACTAAGTCCAATTGGTTAACCATTTCTCGTGAAAACACTTTGCCTCTCTGCCAGAGACTAAGTCCAATTGGTTATCCATTTCTCTTGAAAACACTTTGTCTCTCCGCCAGAGACTAAGTCCAATTGGTTAACCATTTCTCGTGAAAACACTTTGCCTCTCTGCCAGAGACTAAGTCCAATTGGTTAACCATTTCTCGTGAAAACACTTTGCCTCTCTGCCAGAGACTAAGTCCAATTGGTTAACCATTTCTCGTGAAAACACTTTGTCTCTCCTCCAGAGACTAAGTCCAATTGGTTAATCATTTCTCAAGGCCACAATTTGCCTGCCGTTCAGAGACCAAGTCCAATTGGTTAACCATTTCTCTTGAAAACACTTTGCCTCTCTGCCAGAGACTAAGTCCAATTGGTTAACCATTTCTCTTGAAAACACTTTGTCTCTCCGCCAGAGACTAAGTCCAATTGGTTAACCATTTCTCGTGAAAACACTTTGCCTCTCTGCCAGAGACTAAGTCCAATTGGTTAACCATTTCTCGTGAAAACACTTTGCCTCTCTGCCAGAGACTAAGTCCAATTGGTTAACCATTTCTCGTGAAAATACTTGGTCTCTCCGCCAGAGACTAAGTCCAATTGGTTAATCATTTCTCAAGGCCACAATTTGCCTGCCGTTCAGAGAAAAAGTCCAATTGGTTAACCATTTCTCTTGAAAACACTTTGCCTCTCTGCCAGAGACTAAGTCCAATTGGTTAACCATTTCTCTTGAAAACACTTTGCCTCTCCGCCAGAGACTAAGTCCAATTGGTTAACCATTTCTCTTGAAAACACTTTGCCTCTCTGCCAGAGACTAAGTCCAATTGGTTAACCATTTCTCAGGGGCTCACCGAGGGCAATCTGTAACGTCTCGCGGGCCCGGGGGCCCCTTTGCACGGCCTGCCAATGCAATCCGAGCCGCACTGTCCTTCGTTTGGTTAACCATTTCTCAGGGGCACACCGAGGGCACCCTGCATTGTCTCGCGGGCCCGGAGGCCACTTTGCACGGCCTGCCAACGCAATGCGAGGTGCTTCGCCCTTGGCCGCCTTCCCGGCCGGCTTCGGGACGTTTCGGGGGCTCTCACCGGGGCAAATCCGGTCCCCCGGGCGATTAGGAGGCCTCCCCGGGCAGGCCCGGGCTTCAGGCCGCCGCTTTTCCATCCCGGCCGAAAGAGGCGAAAAATGCCGAAAATGGCCAAAAATGGCCGCCGGCAGGGCCTCTCGGTCGGTTTGGCGGCAGCCTGGGTCGGTCCCTGCAGACCTGGAGGCTCGAGAAGGTTTTTGGCGATGTCGACCGATTCTCGATTTGCCACCTCCTACTATTCTGCAGGTACCCCGCCAACCTCCCCTGCCGACAATTCCAACCGTAAGGTCGGGCGGTAGTCCTACCGACGAAGAGGCCCCAAAGCCCGCAAAACGCCATTTTGCCCTTTCCTCATCGGGACTTCCGCGGGGAACTCATTAACCAGCTCCATGAGTGGCATGCCAGAAATTGCAACTTGACCCGTCGCCGGGCAGATTCGCTACTCTCTGCGGGAATACCCCCACCGGGTGCCGGGTAAAGGCCTCGGATCTGACCTCATGGACTTCCGTCTGTGCACGGATTTTGCTCTCGCGGGCCCAAGAGCCTCATTGCCCGGCCTGCCAATGCAACCCGAGGTCCATTGGCCTCATTGGTTAATTATTTCTCGAGAAAACACTTTGCCTCTCCGCCAGAGACTAAGTCCAATTGGTTAACCATTTCTCTTGAAAACACTTTGCCTCTCTGCCAGAGACTAAGTCCAATTGGTTAACCATTTCTCGTGAAAACACTTTGTCTCTCCGCCAGAGACTAAGTCCAATTGGTTAACCATTTCTCTGGAAAACACTTTGCCTCTCTGCCAGAGACTAAGTCCAATTGGTTAACCATTTCTCTTGAAAACACTTTGCCTCTCTGCCAGAGACTAAGTCCAATTGGTTAACCATTTCTCTTGAAAACACTTTGTCTCTCCTCCAGAGACTAAGTCCAATTGGTTAATCATTTCTCTTGAAAACACTTTGCCTCTCCGCCAGAGACTAAGTCCAATTGGTTAACCATTTCTCAGGAAAACACTTTGCCTCTCTGCCAGAGACTAAGTCCAATTGGTTAACCATTTCTCGTGAAAACACTTTGCCTCTCCGCCAGAGACTAAGTCCAATTGGTTAATCATTTCTCAAGGCCACAATTTGCCTGCCGTTCAGAGACTCAGTCCAATTGGTTAATCATTTCTCAAGGCCACAATTTGCCTGCCGTTCAGAGACCAAGTCCAATTGGTTAACCATTTCTCTTGAAAACACTTTGCCTCTCTGCCAGAGACTAAGTCCAATTGGTTAACCATTTCTCGTGAAAACACTTTGTCTCTCCGCCAGAGACTAAGTCCAATTGGTTAATCATTTCTCAAGGCCACAATTTGCCTGCCGTTCAGAGACCAAGTCCAATTGGTTAACCATTTCTCTTGAAAACACTTTGTCTCTCCTCCAGAGACTAAGTCCAATTGGTTAATCATTTCTCAAGGCCACAATTTGCCTGCCGTTCAGAGACCAAGTCCAATTGGTTAACCATTTCTCTTGAAAACACTTTGCCTCTCTGCCAGAGACTAAGTCCAATTGGTTAACCATTTCTCGTGAAAACACTTTGCCTCTCTGCCAGAGACTAAGTCCAATTGGTTAACCATTTCTCGTGAAAACACTTTGCCTCTCTGCCAGAGACTAAGTCCAATTGGTTAACCATTTCTCGTGAAAACACTTTGCCTCTCTGCCAGAGACTAAGTCCAATTGGTTAACCATTTCTCGTGAAAACACTTTGTCTCTCTGCCAGAGACTAAGTCCAATTGGTTAACCATTTCTCAGGGGCTCACCGAGGGCAATCTGTAACGTCTCGCGGGCCCGGGGGCCCCTTTGCACGGCCTGCCAATGCAATCCGAGGCGCACTGTCCTTCGTTTGGTTAACCATTTCTCAGGGGCACACCGAGGGCACCCTGCATTGTCTCGCGGGCCCGGAGGCCACTTTGCACGGCCTGCCAATGCAATCCGAGGTGCTTCGCCCTTGGCCGCCTTCCCGGCCGGCTTCGGGACGTTTCCGGGGCTCTCACCGGGGCAAATCCGGTCCCCCGGGCGATTAGGAGGCCTCCCCGGGCAGGCCCGGGCTTCAGGCCGCCGCTTTTCCATCCCGGCCGACAGAGGCGAAAAATGCCGAAAATGGCCAAAAATGGCCGCCGGCAGGGCCTGTCGGTCGGTTTGGCGGCAGCCTGGGTCGGTCCCTGCAGACCTGGAGGCTCGAGAAGGTTTTTGGCGATGTCGACCGATTCTCGATTTGCCACCTCCTACTATTCTGCAGGTACCCCGCCAACCTCCCCTGCCGACAATTCCAACCGTAAGGTCGGGCGGTAGTCCTACCGACGAAGAGGCCCCAAAGCCCGCAAAACGCCATTTTGCCCTTTCCTCATCGGGACTTCCGCGGGGAACTCATTAACCAGCTCCATGAGTGGCATGCCAGAAATTGCAACTTGACCCGTCGCCGGGCAGATTCGCTACTCTCTGCGGGAATACCCCCACCGGGTGCCGGGTAAAGGCCTCGGATCTGACCTCATGGACTTCCGTCTGTGCACGGATTTTGCTCTCGCGGGCCCAAGAGCCTCATTGCCCGGCCTGCCAATGCAATCCGAAGTGCATTGGCCAACCATTACAACGGGAAACACTTTGCCTCTCCGCCAGAGACTAAGTCCAATTGGTTAACCATTTCTCAGGAAAACACTTTGCCTCTCTGCCAGAGACTAAGTCCAATTGGTTAACCATTTCTCATGGCCGCAATTTGCCTGCTGTTCACAGACTAAGTCCAATTGGTTAACCATTTCTCAGGAAAACACTTTGCCTCTCTGCCAGAGACTAAGTCCAATTGGTTAACCATTTCTCAGGAAAACGCTTTGCCTCTCTGCCAGAGACTAAGTCCAATTGGTTAACCATTTCTCTTGAAAAAACTTTGCCTCTCTGCCAGAGACTAAGTCCAATTGGTTATCCATTTCTCGTGAAAACACTTTGCCTCTCTGCCAGAGACTAAGTCCAATTGGTTAACCATTTCTCGTGAATACACTTTGTCTCTCTGCCAGAGACTAAGTCCAATTGGTTAACCATTTCTCGTGAAAACACTTTGTCTCTCCGCCAGAGACTAAGTCCAATTGGTTAATCATTTCTCAAGGCCACAATTTGCCTGCCGTTCAGAGACCAAGTCCAATTGGTTAACCATTTCTCTTGAAAACACTTTGCCTCTCTGCCAGAGACTAAGTCCAATTGGTTAACCATTTCTCGTGAAAACACTTTGTCTCTCCTCCAGAGACTAAGTCCAATTGGTTAATCATTTCTCAAGGCCACAATTTGCCTGCCGTTCAGAGACCAAGTCCAATTGGTTAACCATTTCTCTTGAAAACACTTTGCCTCTCTGCCAGAGACTAAGTCCAATTGGTTAACCATTTCTCTTGAAAACACTTTGTCTCTCCGCCAGAGACTAAGTCCAATTGGTTAACCATTTCTCGTGAAAACACTTTGCCTCTCTGCCAGAGACTAAGTCCAATTGGTTATCCATTTCTCTTGAAAACACTTTGTCTCTCCGCCAGAGACTAAGTCCAATTGGTTAACCATTTCTCGTGAAAACACTTTGCCTCTCTGCCAGAGACTAAGTCCAATTGGTTAACCATTTCTCGTGAAAACACTTTGCCTCTCTGCCAGAGACTAAGTCCAATTGGTTAACCATTTCTCGTGAAAACACTTTGTCTCTCCTCCAGAGACTAAGTCCAATTGGTTAATCATTTCTCAAGGCCACAATTTGCCTGCCGTTCAGAGACCAAGTCCAATTGGTTAACCATTTCTCTTGAAAACACTTTGCCTCTCTGCCAGAGACTAAGTCCAATTGGTTAACCATTTCTCTTGAAAACACTTTGTCTCTCCGCCAGAGACTAAGTCCAATTGGTTAACCATTTCTCGTGAAAACACTTTGCCTCTCTGCCAGAGACTAAGTCCAATTGGTTAACCATTTCTCGTGAAAACACTTTGCCTCTCTGCCAGAGACTAAGTCCAATTGGTTAACCATTTCTCGTGAAAATACTTGGTCTCTCCGCCAGAGACTAAGTCCAATTGGTTAATCATTTCTCAAGGCCACAATTTGCCTGCCGTTCAGAGAAAAAGTCCAATTGGTTAACCATTTCTCTTGAAAACACTTTGCCTCTCTGCCAGAGACTAAGTCCAATTGGTTAACCATTTCTCTTGAAAACACTTTGCCTCTCCGCCAGAGACTAAGTCCAATTGGTTAACCATTTCTCTTGAAAACACTTTGCCTCTCTGCCAGAGACTAAGTCCAATTGGTTAACCATTTCTCAGGGGCTCACCGAGGGCAATCTGTAACGTCTCGCGGGCCCGGGGGCCCCTTTGCACGGCCTGCCAATGCAATCCGAGCCGCACTGTCCTTCGTTTGGTTAACCATTTCTCAGGGGCACACCGAGGGCACCCTGCATTGTCTCGCGGGCCCGGAGGCCACTTTGCACGGCCTGCCAACGCAATGCGAGGTGCTTCGCCCTTGGCCGCCTTCCCGGCCGGCTTCGGGACGTTTCGGGGGCTCTCACCGGGGCAAATCCGGTCCCCCGGGCGATTAGGAGGCCTCCCCGGGCAGGCCCGGGCTTCAGGCCGCCGCTTTTCCATCCCGGCCGAAAGAGGCGAAAAATGCCGAAAATGGCCAAAAATGGCCGCCGGCAGGGCCTCTCGGTCGGTTTGGCGGCAGCCTGGGTCGGTCCCTGCAGACCTGGAGGCTCGAGAAGGTTTTTGGCGATGTCGACCGATTCTCGATTTGCCACCTCCTACTATTCTGCAGGTACCCCGCCAACCTCCCCTGCCGACAATTCCAACCGTAAGGTCGGGCGGTAGTCCTACCGACGAAGAGGCCCCAAAGCCCGCAAAACGCCATTTTGCCCTTTCCTCATCGGGACTTCCGCGGGGAACTCATTAACCAGCTCCATGAGTGGCATGCCAGAAATTGCAACTTGACCCGTCGCCGGGCAGATTCGCTACTCTCTGCGGGAATACCCCCACCGGGTGCCGGGTAAAGGCCTCGGATCTGACCTCATGGACTTCCGTCTGTGCACGGATTTTGCTCTCGCGGGCCCAAGAGCCTCATTGCCCGGCCTGCCAATGCAACCCGAGGTCCATTGGCCTCATTGGTTAATTATTTCTCGAGAAAACACTTTGCCTCTCCGCCAGAGACTAAGTCCAATTGGTTAACCATTTCTCTTGAAAACACTTTGCCTCTCTGCCAGAGACTAAGTCCAATTGGTTAACCATTTCTCGTGAAAACACTTTGTCTCTCCGCCAGAGACTAAGTCCAATTGGTTAACCATTTCTCTGGAAAACACTTTGCCTCTCTGCCAGAGACTAAGTCCAATTGGTTAACCATTTCTCTTGAAAACACTTTGCCTCTCTGCCAGAGACTAAGTCCAATTGGTTAACCATTTCTCTTGAAAACACTTTGTCTCTCCTCCAGAGACTAAGTCCAATTGGTTAATCATTTCTCTTGAAAACACTTTGCCTCTCCGCCAGAGACGAAGTCCAATTGGTTAACCATTTCTCAGGAAAACACTTTGCCTCTCTGCCAGAGACTAAGTCCAATTGGTTAACCATTTCTCGTGAAAACACTTTGCCTCTCCGCCAGAGACTAAGTCCAATTGGTTAATCATTTCTCAAGGCCACAATTTGCCTGCCGTTCAGAGACTCAGTCCAATTGGTTAATCATTTCTCAAGGCCACAATTTGCCTGCCGTTCAGAGACCAAGTCCAATTGGTTAACCATTTCTCTTGAAAACACTTTGCCTCTCTGCCAGAGACTAAGTCCAATTGGTTAACCATTTCTCGTGAAAACACTTTGTCTCTCCGCCAGAGACTAAGTCCAATTGGTTAATCATTTCTCAAGGCCACAATTTGCCTGCCGTTCAGAGACCAAGTCCAATTGGTTAACCATTTCTCTTGAAAACACTTTGTCTCTCCTCCAGAGACTAAGTCCAATTGGTTAATCATTTCTCAAGGCCACAATTTGCCTGCCGTTCAGAGACCAAGTCCAATTGGTTAACCATTTCTCTTGAAAACACTTTGCCTCTCTGCCAGAGACTAAGTCCAATTGGTTAACCATTTCTCGTGAAAACACTTTGCCTCTCTGCCAGAGACTAAGTCCAATTGGTTAACCATTTCTCGTGAAAACACTTTGCCTCTCTGCCAGAGACTAAGTCCAATTGGTTAACCATTTCTCGTGAAAACACTTTGCCTCTCTGCCAGAGACTAAGTCCAATTGGTTAACCATTTCTCGTGAAAACACTTTGTCTCTCTGCCAGAGACTAAGTCCAATTGGTTAACCATTTCTCAGGGGCTCACCGAGGGCAATCTGTAACGTCTCGCGGGCCCGGGGGCCCCTTTGCACGGCCTGCCAATGCAATCCGAGGCGCACTGTCCTTCGTTTGGTTAACCATTTCTCAGGGGCACACCGAGGGCACCCTGCATTGTCTCGCGGGCCCGGAGGCCACTTTGCACGGCCTGCCAATGCAATCCGAGGTGCTTCGCCCTTGGCCGCCTTCCCGGCCGGCTTCGGGACGTTTCCGGGGCTCTCACCGGGGCAAATCCGGTCCCCCGGGCGATTAGGAGGCCTCCCCGGGCAGGCCCGGGCTTCAGGCCGCCGCTTTTCCATCCCGGCCGACAGAGGCGAAAAATGCCGAAAATGGCCAAAAATGGCCGCCGGCAGGGCCTGTCGGTCGGTTTGGCGGCAGCCTGGGTCGGTCCCTGCAGACCTGGAGGCTCGAGAAGGTTTTTGGCGATGTCGACCGATTCTCGATTTGCCACCTCCTACTATTCTGCAGGTACCCCGCCAACCTCCCCTGCCGACAATTCCAACCGTAAGGTCGGGCGGTAGTCCTACCGACGAAGAGGCCCCAAAGCCCGCAAAACGCCATTTTGCCCTTTCCTCATCGGGACTTCCGCGGGGAACTCATTAACCAGCTCCATGAGTGGCATGCCAGAAATTGCAACTTGACCCGTCGCCGGGCAGATTCGCTACTCTCTGCGGGAATACCCCCACCGGGTGCCGGGTAAAGGCCTCGGATCTGACCTCATGGACTTCCGTCTGTGCACGGATTTTGCTCTCGCGGGCCCAAGAGCCTCATTGCCCGGCCTGCCAATGCAATCCGAAGTGCATTGGCCAACCATTACAACGGGAAACACTTTGCCTCTCCGCCAGAGACTAAGTCCAATTGGTTAACCATTTCTCAGGAAAACACTTTGCCTCTCTGCCAGAGACTAAGTCCAATTGGTTAACCATTTCTCATGGCCGCAATTTGCCTGCTGTTCACAGACTAAGTCCAATTGGTTAACCATTTCTCAGGAAAACACTTTGCCTCTCTGCCAGAGACTAAGTCCAATTGGTTAACCATTTCTCAGGAAAACGCTTTGCCTCTCTGCCAGAGACTAAGTCCAATTGGTTAACCATTTCTCTTGAAAAAACTTTGCCTCTCTGCCAGAGACTAAGTCCAATTGGTTATCCATTTCTCGTGAAAACACTTTGCCTCTCTGCCAGAGACTAAGTCCAATTGGTTAACCATTTCTCGTGAATACACTTTGTCTCTCTGCCAGAGACTAAGTCCAATTGGTTAACCATTTCTCGTGAAAACACTTTGTCTCTCCGCCAGAGACTAAGTCCAATTGGTTAATCATTTCTCAAGGCCACAATTTGCCTGCCGTTCAGAGACCAAGTCCAATTGGTTAACCATTTCTCTTGAAAACACTTTGCCTCTCTGCCAGAGACTAAGTCCAATTGGTTAACCATTTCTCGTGAAAACACTTTGTCTCTCCTCCAGAGACTAAGTCCAATTGGTTAATCATTTCTCAAGGCCACAATTTGCCTGCCGTTCAGAGACCAAGTCCAATTGGTTAACCATTTCTCTTGAAAACACTTTGCCTCTCTGCCAGAGACTAAGTCCAATTGGTTAACCATTTCTCTTGAAAACACTTTGTCTCTCCGCCAGAGACTAAGTCCAATTGGTTAACCATTTCTCGTGAAAACACTTTGCCTCTCTGCCAGAGACTAAGTCCAATTGGTTATCCATTTCTCTTGAAAACACTTTGTCTCTCCGCCAGAGACTAAGTCCAATTGGTTAACCATTTCTCGTGAAAACACTTTGCCTCTCTGCCAGAGACTAAGTCCAATTGGTTAACCATTTCTCGTGAAAACACTTTGCCTCTCTGCCAGAGACTAAGTCCAATTGGTTAACCATTTCTCGTGAAAACACTTTGTCTCTCCTCCAGAGACTAAGTCCAATTGGTTAATCATTTCTCAAGGCCACAATTTGCCTGCCGTTCAGAGACCAAGTCCAATTGGTTAACCATTTCTCTTGAAAACACTTTGCCTCTCTGCCAGAGACTAAGTCCAATTGGTTAACCATTTCTCTTGAAAACACTTTGTCTCTCCGCCAGAGACTAAGTCCAATTGGTTAACCATTTCTCGTGAAAACACTTTGCCTCTCTGCCAGAGACTAAGTCCAATTGGTTAACCATTTCTCGTGAAAACACTTTGCCTCTCTGCCAGAGACTAAGTCCAATTGGTTAACCATTTCTCGTGAAAATACTTGGTCTCTCCGCCAGAGACTAAGTCCAATTGGTTAATCATTTCTCAAGGCCACAATTTGCCTGCCGTTCAGAGAAAAAGTCCAATTGGTTAACCATTTCTCTTGAAAACACTTTGCCTCTCTGCCAGAGACTAAGTCCAATTGGTTAACCATTTCTCTTGAAAACACTTTGCCTCTCCGCCAGAGACTAAGTCCAATTGGTTAACCATTTCTCTTGAAAACACTTTGCCTCTCTGCCAGAGACTAAGTCCAATTGGTTAACCATTTCTCAGGGGCTCACCGAGGGCAATCTGTAACGTCTCGCGGGCCCGGGGGCCCCTTTGCACGGCCTGCCAATGCAATCCGAGCCGCACTGTCCTTCGTTTGGTTAACCATTTCTCAGGGGCACACCGAGGGCACCCTGCATTGTCTCGCGGGCCCGGAGGCCACTTTGCACGGCCTGCCAACGCAATGCGAGGTGCTTCGCCCTTGGCCGCCTTCCCGGCCGGCTTCGGGACGTTTCGGGGGCTCTCACCGGGGCAAATCCGGTCCCCCGGGCGATTAGGAGGCCTCCCCGGGCAGGCCCGGGCTTCAGGCCGCCGCTTTTCCATCCCGGCCGAAAGAGGCGAAAAATGCCGAAAATGGCCAAAAATGGCCGCCGGCAGGGCCTCTCGGTCGGTTTGGCGGCAGCCTGGGTCGGTCCCTGCAGACCTGGAGGCTCGAGAAGGTTTTTGGCGATGTCGACCGATTCTCGATTTGCCACCTCCTACTATTCTGCAGGTACCCCGCCAACCTCCCCTGCCGACAATTCCAACCGTAAGGTCGGGCGGTAGTCCTACCGACGAAGAGGCCCCAAAGCCCGCAAAACGCCATTTTGCCCTTTCCTCATCGGGACTTCCGCGGGGAACTCATTAACCAGCTCCATGAGTGGCATGCCAGAAATTGCAACTTGACCCGTCGCCGGGCAGATTCGCTACTCTCTGCGGGAATACCCCCACCGGGTGCCGGGTAAAGGCCTCGGATCTGACCTCATGGACTTCCGTCTGTGCACGGATTTTGCTCTCGCGGGCCCAAGAGCCTCATTGCCCGGCCTGCCAATGCAACCCGAGGTCCATTGGCCTCATTGGTTAATTATTTCTCGAGAAAACACTTTGCCTCTCCGCCAGAGACTAAGTCCAATTGGTTAACCATTTCTCTTGAAAACACTTTGCCTCTCTGCCAGAGACTAAGTCCAATTGGTTAACCATTTCTCGTGAAAACACTTTGTCTCTCCGCCAGAGACTAAGTCCAATTGGTTAACCATTTCTCTGGAAAACACTTTGCCTCTCTGCCAGAGACTAAGTCCAATTGGTTAACCATTTCTCTTGAAAACACTTTGCCTCTCTGCCAGAGACTAAGTCCAATTGGTTAACCATTTCTCTTGAAAACACTTTGTCTCTCCTCCAGAGACTAAGTCCAATTGGTTAATCATTTCTCTTGAAAACACTTTGCCTCTCCGCCAGAGACGAAGTCCAATTGGTTAACCATTTCTCAGGAAAACACTTTGCCTCTCTGCCAGAGACTAAGTCCAATTGGTTAACCATTTCTCGTGAAAACACTTTGCCTCTCCGCCAGAGACTAAGTCCAATTGGTTAATCATTTCTCAAGGCCACAATTTGCCTGCCGTTCAGAGACTCAGTCCAATTGGTTAATCATTTCTCAAGGCCACAATTTGCCTGCCGTTCAGAGACCAAGTCCAATTGGTTAACCATTTCTCTTGAAAACACTTTGCCTCTCTGCCAGAGACTAAGTCCAATTGGTTAACCATTTCTCGTGAAAACACTTTGCCTCTCTGCCAGAGACTAAGTCCAATTGGTTAACCATTTCTCAGGGGCTCACCGAGGGCAATCTGTAACGTCTCGCGGGCCCGGGGGCCCCTTTGCACGGCCTGCCAATGCAATCCGAGGCGCACTGTCCTTCGTTTGGTTAACCATTTCTCAGGGGCACACCGAGGGCACCCTGCATTGTCTCGCGGGCCCGGAGGCCACTTTGCACGGCCTGCCAATGCAATCCGAGGTGCTTCGCCCTTGGCCGCCTTCCCGGCCGGCTTCGGGACGTTTCCGGGGCTCTCACCGGGGCAAATCCGGTCCCCCGGGCGATTAGGAGGCCTCCCCGGGCAGGCCCGGGCTTCAGGCCGCCGCTTTTCCATCCCGGCCGACAGAGGCGAAAAATGCCGAAAATGGCCAAAAATGGCCGCCGGCAGGGCCTGTCGGTCGGTTTGGCGGCAGCCTGGGTCGGTCCCTGCAGACCTGGAGGCTCGAGAAGGTTTTTGGCGATGTCGACCGATTCTCGATTTGCCACCTCCTACTATTCTGCAGGTACCCCGCCAACCTCCCCTGCCAACAATTCCAACCGTAAGGTCGGGCGGTAGTCCTACCGTCCAGGAGGCCCTAAAAGCCCGCAAAACGCCATTTTACCCTTTCCTCATCGGGACTTCCGAGGGGAACTCATTAACCAGCTCCAGGAGTGGCATGCCAGAAATTGCAACTTGACCCGTCGCCGGGCAGATTCGCTACTCTCTGCGGGAATACCCCCACCGGGTGCCGGGTAAAGGCCTCGGATCTGACCTCATGGACTTCCGTCTGTGCACGGATTTTGCTCTCGCGGGCCCAAGAGCCACTTTGCCCGGCCTGCCAATGCAAACCGAGGTCCATTGTCCTCATTGGTTCATTATTTCTCGAGAAAACACTTTGCCTCTCCGCCAGAGACTAAGTCCAATTGGTTAATCATTTCTCAAGGCCACAATTTGCCTGCCGTTCAGAGACTAAGTCCAATTGGTTAACCATTTCTCGTGAAAACACTTTGCCTCTCCGCCAGAGACTAAGTCCAATTGGTTAACCATTTCTCTTGAAAACACTTTGCCTCTCCGCCAGAGACTAAGTCCAATTGGTTAACCATTTCTCAGGAAAACACTTTGCCTCTCTGCCAGAGACTAAGTCCAATTGGTTAACCATTTCTCTTGAAAACACTTTGTCTCTCCGCCAGAGACTAAGTCCAATTGGTTAACCATTTCTCTTGAAAACACTTTGCCTCTCTGCCAGAGACTAAGTCCAATTGGTTAACCATTTCTCGTGAAAACACTTTGCCTCTCTGCCAGAGACTAAGTCCAATTGGTTATCCATTTCTCTTGAAAACACTTTGTCTCTCCGCCAGAGACTAAGTCCAATTGGTTAACCATTTCTCTGGAAAACACTTTGCCTCTCTGCCAGAGACTAAGTCCAATTGGTTAACCATTTCTCTTGAAAACACTTTGCCTCTCTGCCAGAGACTAAGTCCAATTGGTTAACCATTTCTCTTGAAAACACTTTGTCTCTCCGCCAGAGACTAAGTCCAATTGGTTAATCATTTCTCTTGAAAACACTTTGCCTCTCCGCCAGAGACTAAGTCCAATTGGTTAACCATTTCTCAGGAAAACACTTTGCCTCTCTGCCAGAGACTAAGTCCAATTGGTTAACCATTTCTCGTGAAAACACTTTGCCTCTCCGCCAGAGACTAAGTCCAATTGGTTAACCATTTCTCAGGGGCACACCGAGGGCAATCTGTAACGTCTCGCGGGCCCGGGGGCCCCTTTGCACGGCCAGCCAATGCAATCCGAGGCGCACTGTCCTTCGTTTGGTTAACCATTTCTCAGGGGCACACCGAGGGCACCCTGCATTGTCTCGCGGGCCCGGAGGCCACTTTGCACGGCCTGCCAACGCAATGCGAGGTGCTTCGCCCTTGGCCGCCTTCCCGGCCGGCTTCGGGACGTTTCGGGGGCTCTCACCGGGGCAAATCCGGTCCCCCGGGCGATTAGGAGGCTTCCCCGGGCAGGCCCGGGCTTCAGTCCGCCGCTTTTCCATCCCGGCCGAAAGAGGCGAAAAATGCCGAAAATGGCCAAAAATGGCCGCCGGCAGGGCCTCTCGGTCGGTTTGGCGGCAGCCTGGGTCGGTCCCTGCAGACCTGGAGGCTCGAGAAGGCGTTTGGCGAGGTCGACCGATTCTCGATTTGCCACCTCCTACTATTCTGCAGGTACCCCGCCAACCTCCCCTGCCGACAATTCCAACCGTAAGGTCGGGCGGTAGTCCTACCGACGAAGAGGCCCCAAAGCCCGCAAAACGCCATTTTGCCCTTTCCTCATCGGGACTTCCGAGGGGAACTCATGAACCAGCTCCAGGAGTGGCATGCCAGAAATTGCAACTTGACCCGTCGCCGGGCGCACTCGCTGCTCTTTGCGGGAATACCCCCACCGGGCGCCGGGTAAGAGCCTCGGATCTGACCTCATGGGCTTCCGTCCTCGCACGGATTTTGCTCTCCCGGGCCCAGGGGCCACTTTCCCCGGCCTTGCGAAGGCAATCGGAGGTGCTTCGCCCTCGAAACCGCCTTCCCGGCCGGCTTCGGGACGTTTCCGGGGCAAATCCGGTCCCGCGGGCGAAGGGGAGCCTTCCCCGGGCACGCCCGGGCTTCAGGCCGCCGCTTTCCGTGACCTACCGAAAGACGCGAAAAATGCCGAAAATGGCCAAAAATGGCCGCCCGGCACGGCCTCGCGGTCGGTTTGGGGGCAGCCTGGGTCGGTCCCTGCAGACCTGGAGGCTCGAGAAGGCACTTGGCGATGTCGACCGATTCTCGATTTGCCACCTCCTACTATTCTGCAGGTACCCCGCCAACCTCCCCAGCCAACAAATCGCAAATGCCGATCGGCGGGTGACCGTCCGGTAGTCATGCCGACGAAGAGGCACCTAGGCCCCGCAAACGCTTCCAAATCCGACCCCATCCCGGACCGGTTCTTTTTTAAAAAAGGCTCCCAGGACTCCGGATTTTTTCCTGCCGCACTCGGGACCACCCGACGGACACGAAACCGGGAACCTTTCCCCGGTCCGACCCTCCTCGGCCCGGCCAGCCGACGTCGAAGCGGCCGACTGGTTAATGATTTCACCCTGCTCCGACTTGACGCGTTTTCCAACCGCGCATGCGCGGCTCTGCCTCCCGAACCGCCCCCTCACGTGAGGGCTCTGGGTCCGCCCCCCGGCAGCCATTTCCTCCTGCCGGTCCGTTATTTTACGCCGTTTTTCGCCCTCCAGCCCTGCCGGAATGCTGCCTGCTCGCTGGTTAACCATTTCGCTCCCTCCACTTCGGCTTCTGCCCTGCTGGGGAAGCCCGCTGCTGCCTCTAACCGTACTCACGGGCGGGCGGCTCTGCTGCGCGGCCTCCGGCCACGCCCCCTCACCTGGTTTGCTGGGAACCCGCCCCCGGCAGCCTGTTACTCGTGCCGGTTCGGTCTTATCGGCCCTTTTTGCACCTTCCCTGCCTGCTGGCATGCTTCGGCTCACCGGTCAACCGGTTCCCCGTTCTCCACTTAGACTTTTGAGCTGCGGGGCTGGTCTGCCGCGAACTGCACCCGTATTACGGGGCGGGCGGCTCTACTGCCCGTACGGCTGCCCTGCCTGTTAACTGGTTAACCGTTTCCCCGTCCACTACTTCGTCCCTGGACCTGCCGGTGTGTTCTGCAGCTAACTGCACCCGTATTACGGGGCGGGACGCTCCGCTTACCGGCCGGCTGCCATGCCTGCTTAACTGGTCAACCATTTACTCACATATACTTAGCCCCTGGAGCTGCTGGGCTGGTCGGCGACCTAACTGCACCCTTGTTGCCGGGAGGTCGGCACTAATTGCCGGCCGGCCGGCTGCCCTGCCTGCTAACTGGTAAACCCTTTACCCACATGTACTTAGCCCCTGGATACTGATGGGCTGTTCTGCACCTAACTGCACCCTGATTAGCGGGCGGGCGGCTGTAATTGCCGGCCGGCTGCTCTGCCTGCTAACTGGTTAACCATTGACCCACATGTACTTAGCCCCTGGAAACAGAGGGGCTGTTCTGCACCTAACTGCACCCTTATTAGCGGGCGGACAGGCGGCCGGCTCTAATTACCGGCCGGCCGGCTGCCCTGCCTGCTAACTGGTTCACCATTTACCCACATGTACTTAGCCCCTGGAAGCTGATGGGCTGTTCTGCACCTAACTGCACCCTTATTAGCGGGCGGGCGGCTGTAATTACCGGCCGGCTGCCCTGCCTGCTAACTGGTTCACCATTTACCCACATGTACTTAGCCCCTGGAAAATGATGGGCTGTTCTGCACCTAACAGCACCCTTAGTAGCGGGCGGACAGGCGGCCGGCTCTATTTCCCGGCCGGCTGCCCTGCCTGCTAACTGGTTAACCATTTACCCACATGTACTTAGCCCCTGGAGCTGATGGGCTGTTCTGCACCTAACTGCACACTGATTAGTGGGCGGGCGGCTCTAATTGCCGGCCGGCTGCTCTGCCTGCTAACTGGTTAACCATTGACCCACATGTACTTAGGCCCAGGAAACTGAGGGGCTGTTCTGCACCTAACTGCACCCTTATTAGCGGGCGGACAGGCGGCCGGCTCTAATTACCGGCCGGCCGGCTGCCCTGCCTTGCTAGCTGGTTAACCATTTACCCACATGTACTTAGACCCTGGAGCTGATGGGCTGTTCTGCACCTAACTGCACCCTGATTAGCGGGCGGGCGGCTCTAATTGCCGGCCGGCTGCTCTGCCTGCGAACTGGTTAACCATTTACCCACATGTACTTAGCCCCTGGAAACTGATGGGCTGTTCTGCACCTAACTGCACCCTTATTAGTGGGCGGACAGGCGGCCGGCTCTAATTACCGGCCGGCCGGCTGCCCTGCCTGCTAACTGGTTAACCATTTACCCACATGTACTTAGCCCCTGGAAACTGATGGGCTGTCCTGCACCTAACTGCACCCTGATTAGCGGGCGGGCGGCTCTAATTGCCGGCCGGCTGCTCTGCCTGCTAACTGGTTCACCATTGACCCACATGTACTTAGCCCCTGGAAACTGATGGGCTGTTCTGCACCTAACTGCACCCTTACTAGCGGGCGGACAGGCGGCCGGCTCTAATTACCGGCCGGCCGGCTGCCCTGCCTTGCTAACTGGTTAACCATTTACCCACATGTACTTAGCCCCTGGAAACTGATGGGCTGTCCTGCACCTAACTGCACCCTTACTAGCGGGCGGGCGGCTGTAATTAGCGGCCGGCTGCCCTGCCTGCTAACTGGTTCATCATTTACCCACATGTACTTAGCCCCTGGAGCTGCTGGGCTGGTCGGCACCTAACTGCAGCCCTATGGCCGGGAGGTCGGCTCTAATTACCGGCCGGCTGCCCTGCCTGCTAACTGGTTAATCATTTACCCACATGTACTTAGCCCCTGGAGCTGCTGGGCTGGTCGGCACCTAACTGCACCCGTAATGGCCGGGAGGTCGGCTCTAATTACCGGCCGGCTGCCCTGCCTGCTAACTGGTTAACCATTTACCCACATGTACTTAGCCCCTGGAGCTGATGGGCTGTTCTGCACCGAACTGCACCCTGATTAGCGGGCGGGCGGCTCTAATTGCCGGCCGGCTGCCCTGCCTGCTAACTGGTTAACCATTTACCCGCATGTACTTAGCCCCTGGAGCTGCTGGGCTGGCCGGCACCTAACTGCACCCTTATCACCGGGCGGGCGGCTCTAATTACCGGCCGGCCGGCTGCCCTGCCTGCTAACTGGTTCACCATTTACCCACATGTACTTAGCCCCTGGAGCTGCTGGGCTGGCCGGGACCTAACTGCACCCTTATCACCGGGCGGGCGGCTCTAATTACCGGCCGGCCGGCTGCCCTGCCTGCTAACTGGTTAACAATTTACCCACATGTACTTAGCCCCTGGAAAATGATGGGCTGTTCTGCACCTAACTGCACCTTGATTAGCGGGCGGGCGGCTCTAATTGCCGGCCGGCTGCTCTGCCTGCTAACTGGTTAACCATTTACCCACATGTACTTAGCCCCTGGAAAATGATGGGCTGTTCTGCACCTATCTGCACCCTGATTAGCGGGCGGGCGGCTCTAATTGCCGGCCGGCTGCTCTGCCTGCTGACTGGTTAACCATTTACCCACATGTACTTAGCCCCTGGAGCTGCTGGGCCTGTCGGCACCTAACTGCACCCTTATCACCGGGCGGGTGGCTCTATTTACCGGCCGGCTGCCCTGCCTGCTAACTGGTTAACCATTTACCCACATGTACTTAGCCCCTGGAGCTGATGGGCTGTTCTGCACCTAACTGCACCCTGATGAGCGGGCGGGCGGCTCCAATTACCGGCCGGCTGCCCTGCCTGCTAACTGGTTAATCCTTTACCCACATGTACTTAGCCCCAGGAGCTGCTGGGCTGGTCGGCACCTAACTGCAGCCCTATGGCCGGGCGGGCGGCCTCAATTACCGGCCGGCTGCCCTGCCTGCTAACTGGTTAACCATTTACCCACACGTACTTAGCCCCTGGAGCTGCTGGGCTGGTCGGCACCTAACTGCACCCGTATGGCCGGGAGGTCGGCTCTAATTACCGGCCGGTTGCCCTGCCTGCTAACTGGTTAATCATTTACCCACATGCACTTCGCCCCTGGAGCCGCTGGGCTGGTCGGCACCTAACTGCAGCCCTATGGCCGGGCGGTCGACTCCAATTACCGGCCGGCTGCCCTGCCTGCTAACTGGTTAACCATTTACCCACACGTACTTAGCCCCTGGAGCTGCTGGGCTGGTCGGCACCTAACTGCACCCGTATGGCCGGGAGGTCGGCTCTAATTACCGGCCGTTTGCCCTGCCTGCTAACTGGTTAATCATTTACCCACATGCACTTCGCCCCTGGAGCCGCTGGGCT
>NW_027596573.1:75000-95000 GCF_964194155.1 Cetorhinus maximus
TTCTCATCATCAAGTACACCGCCAGGTGAAACTTTGTGATTTTTTTTTTTGCTGCTCATAAATACAATTTTCTTATTTGTAAAACAACGGAAGCAACCTGTTGGCGCTCGCACGGAGAGGAAATGCCGACCGGCGTGCGTCGCCTGCGTTCAAAAGGGTTCTGGGCACGCACACAGTGTTGACTCTGTCCATGTCAAACACTCTATAGTGTGCAACCCAAGGGGACTCAGGCACCCCCGCCCCAAAGGTGCCTGTGAACAGACTTTGTATTTTTATTTTTCATCATCAAGTACACCGCCAGGTGACACTTTGTGATTTTTTTTGTTCATAAATACACATGTATATATATATTTGACACTTTGTCATTTTGTCTGTTCTTTTCGCCACACGCCATGTTTATTAAACCAGGGTTACCACCGGTCTGGACCCTGGCCGATATTTCAGACCGACAACGGAGTTCGGAAAGCCCGCACAAATTCATCTTAAATCCTCATATAGGACTTCCGAGAGCTCTTTGAAAGGTATTCTATTTGAAAACGCTTACCACCCTCAAAGTCGCACTTTTCTGGGCATTTTTAAAGTGTGACCGTTGTCTGAAAATGTTCTGAAAATCGTGTCCCCGAAAATCTCCGGGTACCCCGCCAACCTCCCCTGCCAACAATTGCAACCGTAAGGTCGGGCGGTAGGCCTACCGTCCAGGAGGCCCCAAAGCCCGCAAAACGCCATTTTGCCATTTTCTCATCGGGACTTCCGAGGGGAACTCATTAACGAGCTCCAGGAGTGGTATGCCAGAAATTGCAACTTGACCCGTCGCCGGGCACACCCGCTACTCTCTGCGGGAATACCCCCACCGGGTGCCGGGTAAAGGCCTCGGATCTGACCTCATGGACTTCCGTCTGCGCACGGATTTTGCTCTCGCGGGCCCAAGAGCCACTTTCCACGGCCTACCAACGCAATCCGAAGTGCATTGGCCAACCATTACAACGGGAAACACTTTGCCTCTCCGCCAGAGACTAAGTCCAATTGGTTAACCATTTCTCAGGAAAACACTTTGCCTCTCTGCCAGAGACTAAGTCCAATTGGTTAACCATTTCTCATGGCCGCAATTTGCCTGCTGTTCACAGACTAAGTCCAATTGGTTAACCATTTCTCAGGAAAACACTTTGCCTCTCTGCCAGAGACTAAGTCCAATTGGTTAACCATTTCTCAGGAAAACGCTTTGCCTCTCTGCCAGAGACTAAGTCCAATTGGTTAACCATTTCTCTTGAAAACACTTTGCCTCTCTGCCAGAGACTAAGTCCAATTGGTTATCCATTTCTCGTGAAAACACTTTGCCTCTCTGCCAGAGACTAAGTCCAATTGGTTAACCATTTCTCGTGAATACACTTTGTCTCTCTGCCAGAGACTAAGTCCAATTGGTTAACCATTTCTCGTGAAAACACTTTGTCTCTCCGCCAGAGACTAAGTCCAATTGGTTAATCATTTCTCAAGGCCACAATTTGCCTGCCGTTCAGAGACCAAGTCCAATTGGTTAACCATTTCTCTTGAAAACACTTTGCCTCTCTGCCAGAGACTAAGTCCAATTGGTTAACCATTTCTCGTGAAAACACTTTGTCTCTCCTCCAGAGACTAAGTCCAATTGGTTAATCATTTCTCAAGGCCACAATTTGCCTGCCGTTCAGAGACCAAGTCCAATTGGTTAACCATTTCTCTTGAAAACACTTTGCCTCTCTGCCAGAGACTAAGTCCAATTGGTTAACCATTTCTCTTGAAAACACTTTGTCTCTCCGCCAGAGACTAAGTCCAATTGGTTAACCATTTCTCGTGAAAACACTTTGCCTCTCTGCCAGAGACTAAGTCCAATTGGTTATCCATTTCTCTTGAAAACACTTTGTCTCTCCGCCAGAGACTAAGTCCAATTGGTTAACCATTTCTCGTGAAAACACTTTGCCTCTCTGCCAGAGACTAAGTCCAATTGGTTAACCATTTCTCGTGAAAACACTTTGCCTCTCTGCCAGAGACTAAGTCCAATTGGTTAACCATTTCTCGTGAAAACACTTTGTCTCTCCTCCAGAGACTAAGTCCAATTGGTTAATCATTTCTCAAGGCCACAATTTGCCTGCCGTTCAGAGACCAAGTCCAATTGGTTAACCATTTCTCTTGAAAACACTTTGCCTCTCTGCCAGAGACTAAGTCCAATTGGTTAACCATTTCTCTTGAAAACACTTTGTCTCTCCGCCAGAGACTAAGTCCAATTGGTTAACCATTTCTCGTGAAAACACTTTGCCTCTCTGCCAGAGACTAAGTCCAATTGGTTAACCATTTCTCGTGAAAACACTTTGCCTCTCTGCCAGAGACTAAGTCCAATTGGTTAACCATTTCTCGTGAAAATACTTGGTCTCTCCGCCAGAGACTAAGTCCAATTGGTTAATCATTTCTCAAGGCCACAATTTGCCTGCCGTTCAGAGAAAAAGTCCAATTGGTTAACCATTTCTCTTGAAAACACTTTGCCTCTCTGCCAGAGACTAAGTCCAATTGGTTAACCATTTCTCTTGAAAACACTTTGCCTCTCCGCCAGAGACTAAGTCCAATTGGTTAACCATTTCTCTTGAAAACACTTTGCCTCTCTGCCAGAGACTAAGTCCAATTGGTTAACCATTTCTCAGGGGCTCACCGAGGGCAATCTGTAACGTCTCGCGGGCCCGGGGGCCCCTTTGCACGGCCTGCCAATGCAATCCGAGCCGCACTGTCCTTCGTTTGGTTAACCATTTCTCAGGGGCACACCGAGGGCACCCTGCATTGTCTCGCGGGCCCGGAGGCCACTTTGCACGGCCTGCCAACGCAATGCGAGGTGCTTCGCCCTTGGCCGCCTTCCCGGCCGGCTTCGGGACGTTTCGGGGGCTCTCACCGGGGCAAATCCGGTCCCCCGGGCGATTAGGAGGCCTCCCCGGGCAGGCCCGGGCTTCAGGCCGCCGCTTTTCCATCCCGGCCGAAAGAGGCGAAAAATGCCGAAAATGGCCAAAAATGGCCGCCGGCAGGGCCTCTCGGTCGGTTTGGCGGCAGCCTGGGTCGGTCCCTGCAGACCTGGAGGCTCGAGAAGGTTTTTGGCGATGTCGACCGATTCTCGATTTGCCACCTCCTACTATTCTGCAGGTACCCCGCCAACCTCCCCTGCCGACAATTCCAACCGTAAGGTCGGGCGGTAGTCCTACCGACGAAGAGGCCCCAAAGCCCGCAAAACGCCATTTTGCCCTTTCCTCATCGGGACTTCCGCGGGGAACTCATTAACCAGCTCCATGAGTGGCATGCCAGAAATTGCAACTTGACCCGTCGCCGGGCAGATTCGCTACTCTCTGCGGGAATACCCCCACCGGGTGCCGGGTAAAGGCCTCGGATCTGACCTCATGGACTTCCGTCTGTGCACGGATTTTGCTCTCGCGGGCCCAAGAGCCTCATTGCCCGGCCTGCCAATGCAACCCGAGGTCCATTGGCCTCATTGGTTAATTATTTCTCGAGAAAACACTTTGCCTCTCCGCCAGAGACTAAGTCCAATTGGTTAACCATTTCTCTTGAAAACACTTTGCCTCTCTGCCAGAGACTAAGTCCAATTGGTTAACCATTTCTCGTGAAAACACTTTGTCTCTCCGCCAGAGACTAAGTCCAATTGGTTAACCATTTCTCTGGAAAACACTTTGCCTCTCTGCCAGAGACTAAGTCCAATTGGTTAACCATTTCTCTTGAAAACACTTTGCCTCTCTGCCAGAGACTAAGTCCAATTGGTTAACCATTTCTCTTGAAAACACTTTGTCTCTCCTCCAGAGACTAAGTCCAATTGGTTAATCATTTCTCTTGAAAACACTTTGCCTCTCCGCCAGAGACTAAGTCCAATTGGTTAACCATTTCTCAGGAAAACACTTTGCCTCTCTGCCAGAGACTAAGTCCAATTGGTTAACCATTTCTCGTGAAAACACTTTGCCTCTCCGCCAGAGACTAAGTCCAATTGGTTAATCATTTCTCAAGGCCACAATTTGCCTGCCGTTCAGAGACTCAGTCCAATTGGTTAATCATTTCTCAAGGCCACAATTTGCCTGCCGTTCAGAGACCAAGTCCAATTGGTTAACCATTTCTCTTGAAAACACTTTGCCTCTCTGCCAGAGACTAAGTCCAATTGGTTAACCATTTCTCGTGAAAACACTTTGTCTCTCCGCCAGAGACTAAGTCCAATTGGTTAATCATTTCTCAAGGCCACAATTTGCCTGCCGTTCAGAGACCAAGTCCAATTGGTTAACCATTTCTCTTGAAAACACTTTGTCTCTCCTCCAGAGACTAAGTCCAATTGGTTAATCATTTCTCAAGGCCACAATTTGCCTGCCGTTCAGAGACCAAGTCCAATTGGTTAACCATTTCTCTTGAAAACACTTTGCCTCTCTGCCAGAGACTAAGTCCAATTGGTTAACCATTTCTCGTGAAAACACTTTGCCTCTCTGCCAGAGACTAAGTCCAATTGGTTAACCATTTCTCGTGAAAACACTTTGCCTCTCTGCCAGAGACTAAGTCCAATTGGTTAACCATTTCTCGTGAAAACACTTTGCCTCTCTGCCAGAGACTAAGTCCAATTGGTTAACCATTTCTCGTGAAAACACTTTGTCTCTCTGCCAGAGACTAAGTCCAATTGGTTAACCATTTCTCAGGGGCTCACCGAGGGCAATCTGTAACGTCTCGCGGGCCCGGGGGCCCCTTTGCACGGCCTGCCAATGCAATCCGAGGCGCACTGTCCTTCGTTTGGTTAACCATTTCTCAGGGGCACACCGAGGGCACCCTGCATTGTCTCGCGGGCCCGGAGGCCACTTTGCACGGCCTGCCAATGCAATCCGAGGTGCTTCGCCCTTGGCCGCCTTCCCGGCCGGCTTCGGGACGTTTCCGGGGCTCTCACCGGGGCAAATCCGGTCCCCCGGGCGATTAGGAGGCCTCCCCGGGCAGGCCCGGGCTTCAGGCCGCCGCTTTTCCATCCCGGCCGACAGAGGCGAAAAATGCCGAAAATGGCCAAAAATGGCCGCCGGCAGGGCCTGTCGGTCGGTTTGGCGGCAGCCTGGGTCGGTCCCTGCAGACCTGGAGGCTCGAGAAGGTTTTTGGCGATGTCGACCGATTCTCGATTTGCCACCTCCTACTATTCTGCAGGTACCCCGCCAACCTCCCCTGCCGACAATTCCAACCGTAAGGTCGGGCGGTAGTCCTACCGACGAAGAGGCCCCAAAGCCCGCAAAACGCCATTTTGCCCTTTCCTCATCGGGACTTCCGCGGGGAACTCATTAACCAGCTCCATGAGTGGCATGCCAGAAATTGCAACTTGACCCGTCGCCGGGCAGATTCGCTACTCTCTGCGGGAATACCCCCACCGGGTGCCGGGTAAAGGCCTCGGATCTGACCTCATGGACTTCCGTCTGTGCACGGATTTTGCTCTCGCGGGCCCAAGAGCCTCATTGCCCGGCCTGCCAATGCAATCCGAAGTGCATTGGCCAACCATTACAACGGGAAACACTTTGCCTCTCCGCCAGAGACTAAGTCCAATTGGTTAACCATTTCTCAGGAAAACACTTTGCCTCTCTGCCAGAGACTAAGTCCAATTGGTTAACCATTTCTCATGGCCGCAATTTGCCTGCTGTTCACAGACTAAGTCCAATTGGTTAACCATTTCTCAGGAAAACACTTTGCCTCTCTGCCAGAGACTAAGTCCAATTGGTTAACCATTTCTCAGGAAAACGCTTTGCCTCTCTGCCAGAGACTAAGTCCAATTGGTTAACCATTTCTCTTGAAAACACTTTGCCTCTCTGCCAGAGACTAAGTCCAATTGGTTATCCATTTCTCGTGAAAACACTTTGCCTCTCTGCCAGAGACTAAGTCCAATTGGTTAACCATTTCTCGTGAATACACTTTGTCTCTCTGCCAGAGACTAAGTCCAATTGGTTAACCATTTCTCGTGAAAACACTTTGTCTCTCCGCCAGAGACTAAGTCCAATTGGTTAATCATTTCTCAAGGCCACAATTTGCCTGCCGTTCAGAGACCAAGTCCAATTGGTTAACCATTTCTCTTGAAAACACTTTGCCTCTCTGCCAGAGACTAAGTCCAATTGGTTAACCATTTCTCGTGAAAACACTTTGTCTCTCCTCCAGAGACTAAGTCCAATTGGTTAATCATTTCTCAAGGCCACAATTTGCCTGCCGTTCAGAGACCAAGTCCAATTGGTTAACCATTTCTCTTGAAAACACTTTGCCTCTCTGCCAGAGACTAAGTCCAATTGGTTAACCATTTCTCTTGAAAACACTTTGTCTCTCCGCCAGAGACTAAGTCCAATTGGTTAACCATTTCTCGTGAAAACACTTTGCCTCTCTGCCAGAGACTAAGTCCAATTGGTTATCCATTTCTCTTGAAAACACTTTGTCTCTCCGCCAGAGACTAAGTCCAATTGGTTAACCATTTCTCGTGAAAACACTTTGCCTCTCTGCCAGAGACTAAGTCCAATTGGTTAACCATTTCTCGTGAAAACACTTTGCCTCTCTGCCAGAGACTAAGTCCAATTGGTTAACCATTTCTCGTGAAAACACTTTGTCTCTCCTCCAGAGACTAAGTCCAATTGGTTAATCATTTCTCAAGGCCACAATTTGCCTGCCGTTCAGAGACCAAGTCCAATTGGTTAACCATTTCTCTTGAAAACACTTTGCCTCTCTGCCAGAGACTAAGTCCAATTGGTTAACCATTTCTCTTGAAAACACTTTGTCTCTCCGCCAGAGACTAAGTCCAATTGGTTAACCATTTCTCGTGAAAACACTTTGCCTCTCTGCCAGAGACTAAGTCCAATTGGTTAACCATTTCTCGTGAAAACACTTTGCCTCTCTGCCAGAGACTAAGTCCAATTGGTTAACCATTTCTCGTGAAAATACTTGGTCTCTCCGCCAGAGACTAAGTCCAATTGGTTAATCATTTCTCAAGGCCACAATTTGCCTGCCGTTCAGAGAAAAAGTCCAATTGGTTAACCATTTCTCTTGAAAACACTTTGCCTCTCTGCCAGAGACTAAGTCCAATTGGTTAACCATTTCTCTTGAAAACACTTTGCCTCTCCGCCAGAGACTAAGTCCAATTGGTTAACCATTTCTCTTGAAAACACTTTGCCTCTCTGCCAGAGACTAAGTCCAATTGGTTAACCATTTCTCAGGGGCTCACCGAGGGCAATCTGTAACGTCTCGCGGGCCCGGGGGCCCCTTTGCACGGCCTGCCAATGCAATCCGAGCCGCACTGTCCTTCGTTTGGTTAACCATTTCTCAGGGGCACACCGAGGGCACCCTGCATTGTCTCGCGGGCCCGGAGGCCACTTTGCACGGCCTGCCAACGCAATGCGAGGTGCTTCGCCCTTGGCCGCCTTCCCGGCCGGCTTCGGGACGTTTCGGGGGCTCTCACCGGGGCAAATCCGGTCCCCCGGGCGATTAGGAGGCCTCCCCGGGCAGGCCCGGGCTTCAGGCCGCCGCTTTTCCATCCCGGCCGAAAGAGGCGAAAAATGCCGAAAATGGCCAAAAATGGCCGCCGGCAGGGCCTCTCGGTCGGTTTGGCGGCAGCCTGGGTCGGTCCCTGCAGACCTGGAGGCTCGAGAAGGTTTTTGGCGATGTCGACCGATTCTCGATTTGCCACCTCCTACTATTCTGCAGGTACCCCGCCAACCTCCCCTGCCGACAATTCCAACCGTAAGGTCGGGCGGTAGTCCTACCGACGAAGAGGCCCCAAAGCCCGCAAAACGCCATTTTGCCCTTTCCTCATCGGGACTTCCGCGGGGAACTCATTAACCAGCTCCATGAGTGGCATGCCAGAAATTGCAACTTGACCCGTCGCCGGGCAGATTCGCTACTCTCTGCGGGAATACCCCCACCGGGTGCCGGGTAAAGGCCTCGGATCTGACCTCATGGACTTCCGTCTGTGCACGGATTTTGCTCTCGCGGGCCCAAGAGCCTCATTGCCCGGCCTGCCAATGCAACCCGAGGTCCATTGGCCTCATTGGTTAATTATTTCTCGAGAAAACACTTTGCCTCTCCGCCAGAGACTAAGTCCAATTGGTTAACCATTTCTCTTGAAAACACTTTGCCTCTCTGCCAGAGACTAAGTCCAATTGGTTAACCATTTCTCGTGAAAACACTTTGTCTCTCCGCCAGAGACTAAGTCCAATTGGTTAACCATTTCTCTGGAAAACACTTTGCCTCTCTGCCAGAGACTAAGTCCAATTGGTTAACCATTTCTCTTGAAAACACTTTGCCTCTCTGCCAGAGACTAAGTCCAATTGGTTAACCATTTCTCTTGAAAACACTTTGTCTCTCCTCCAGAGACTAAGTCCAATTGGTTAATCATTTCTCTTGAAAACACTTTGCCTCTCCGCCAGAGACTAAGTCCAATTGGTTAACCATTTCTCAGGAAAACACTTTGCCTCTCTGCCAGAGACTAAGTCCAATTGGTTAACCATTTCTCGTGAAAACACTTTGCCTCTCCGCCAGAGACTAAGTCCAATTGGTTAATCATTTCTCAAGGCCACAATTTGCCTGCCGTTCAGAGACTCAGTCCAATTGGTTAATCATTTCTCAAGGCCACAATTTGCCTGCCGTTCAGAGACCAAGTCCAATTGGTTAACCATTTCTCTTGAAAACACTTTGCCTCTCTGCCAGAGACTAAGTCCAATTGGTTAACCATTTCTCGTGAAAACACTTTGCCTCTCTGCCAGAGACTAAGTCCAATTGGTTAACCATTTCTCAGGGGCTCACCGAGGGCAATCTGTAACGTCTCGCGGGCCCGGGGGCCCCTTTGCACGGCCTGCCAATGCAATCCGAGGCGCACTGTCCTTCGTTTGGTTAACCATTTCTCAGGGGCACACCGAGGGCACCCTGCATTGTCTCGCGGGCCCGGAGGCCACTTTGCACGGCCTGCCAATGCAATCCGAGGTGCTTCGCCCTTGGCCGCCTTCCCGGCCGGCTTCGGGACGTTTCCGGGGCTCTCACCGGGGCAAATCCGGTCCCCCGGGCGATTAGGAGGCCTCCCCGGGCAGGCCCGGGCTTCAGGCCGCCGCTTTTCCATCCCGGCCGACAGAGGCGAAAAATGCCGAAAATGGCCAAAAATGGCCGCCGGCAGGGCCTGTCGGTCGGTTTGGCGGCAGCCTGGGTCGGTCCCTGCAGACCTGGAGGCTCGAGAAGGTTTTTGGCGATGTCGACCGATTCTCGATTTGCCACCTCCTACTATTCTGCAGGTACCCCGCCAACCTCCCCTGCCAACAATTCCAACCGTAAGGTCGGGCGGTAGTCCTACCGTCCAGGAGGCCCTAAAAGCCCGCAAAACGCCATTTTACCCTTTCCTCATCGGGACTTCCGAGGGGAACTCATTAACCAGCTCCAGGAGTGGCATGCCAGAAATTGCAACTTGACCCGTCGCCGGGCAGATTCGCTACTCTCTGCGGGAATACCCCCACCGGGTGCCGGGTAAAGGCCTCGGATCTGACCTCATGGACTTCCGTCTGTGCACGGATTTTGCTCTCGCGGGCCCAAGAGCCTCATTGCCCGGCCTGCCAATGCAATCCGAAGTGCATTGGCCAACCATTACAACGGGAAACACTTTGCCTCTCCGCCAGAGACTAAGTCCAATTGGTTAACCATTTCTCAGGAAAACACTTTGCCTCTCTGCCAGAGACTAAGTCCAATTGGTTAACCATTTCTCATGGCCGCAATTTGCCTGCTGTTCACAGACTAAGTCCAATTGGTTAACCATTTCTCAGGAAAACACTTTGCCTCTCTGCCAGAGACTAAGTCCAATTGGTTAACCATTTCTCAGGAAAACGCTTTGCCTCTCTGCCAGAGACTAAGTCCAATTGGTTAACCATTTCTCTTGAAAACACTTTGCCTCTCTGCCAGAGACTAAGTCCAATTGGTTATCCATTTCTCGTGAAAACACTTTGCCTCTCTGCCAGAGACTAAGTCCAATTGGTTAACCATTTCTCGTGAATACACTTTGTCTCTCTGCCAGAGACTAAGTCCAATTGGTTAACCATTTCTCGTGAAAACACTTTGTCTCTCCGCCAGAGACTAAGTCCAATTGGTTAATCATTTCTCAAGGCCACAATTTGCCTGCCGTTCAGAGACCAAGTCCAATTGGTTAACCATTTCTCTTGAAAACACTTTGCCTCTCTGCCAGAGACTAAGTCCAATTGGTTAACCATTTCTCGTGAAAACACTTTGTCTCTCCTCCAGAGACTAAGTCCAATTGGTTAATCATTTCTCAAGGCCACAATTTGCCTGCCGTTCAGAGACCAAGTCCAATTGGTTAACCATTTCTCTTGAAAACACTTTGCCTCTCTGCCAGAGACTAAGTCCAATTGGTTAACCATTTCTCTTGAAAACACTTTGTCTCTCCGCCAGAGACTAAGTCCAATTGGTTAACCATTTCTCGTGAAAACACTTTGCCTCTCTGCCAGAGACTAAGTCCAATTGGTTATCCATTTCTCTTGAAAACACTTTGTCTCTCCGCCAGAGACTAAGTCCAATTGGTTAACCATTTCTCGTGAAAACACTTTGCCTCTCTGCCAGAGACTAAGTCCAATTGGTTAACCATTTCTCGTGAAAACACTTTGCCTCTCTGCCAGAGACTAAGTCCAATTGGTTAACCATTTCTCGTGAAAACACTTTGTCTCTCCTCCAGAGACTAAGTCCAATTGGTTAATCATTTCTCAAGGCCACAATTTGCCTGCCGTTCAGAGACCAAGTCCAATTGGTTAACCATTTCTCTTGAAAACACTTTGCCTCTCTGCCAGAGACTAAGTCCAATTGGTTAACCATTTCTCTTGAAAACACTTTGTCTCTCCGCCAGAGACTAAGTCCAATTGGTTAACCATTTCTCGTGAAAACACTTTGCCTCTCTGCCAGAGACTAAGTCCAATTGGTTAACCATTTCTCGTGAAAACACTTTGCCTCTCTGCCAGAGACTAAGTCCAATTGGTTAACCATTTCTCGTGAAAATACTTGGTCTCTCCGCCAGAGACTAAGTCCAATTGGTTAATCATTTCTCAAGGCCACAATTTGCCTGCCGTTCAGAGAAAAAGTCCAATTGGTTAACCATTTCTCTTGAAAACACTTTGCCTCTCTGCCAGAGACTAAGTCCAATTGGTTAACCATTTCTCTTGAAAACACTTTGCCTCTCCGCCAGAGACTAAGTCCAATTGGTTAACCATTTCTCTTGAAAACACTTTGCCTCTCTGCCAGAGACTAAGTCCAATTGGTTAACCATTTCTCAGGGGCTCACCGAGGGCAATCTGTAACGTCTCGCGGGCCCGGGGGCCCCTTTGCACGGCCTGCCAATGCAATCCGAGCCGCACTGTCCTTCGTTTGGTTAACCATTTCTCAGGGGCACACCGAGGGCACCCTGCATTGTCTCGCGGGCCCGGAGGCCACTTTGCACGGCCTGCCAACGCAATGCGAGGTGCTTCGCCCTTGGCCGCCTTCCCGGCCGGCTTCGGGACGTTTCGGGGGCTCTCACCGGGGCAAATCCGGTCCCCCGGGCGATTAGGAGGCCTCCCCGGGCAGGCCCGGGCTTCAGGCCGCCGCTTTTCCATCCCGGCCGAAAGAGGCGAAAAATGCCGAAAATGGCCAAAAATGGCCGCCGGCAGGGCCTCTCGGTCGGTTTGGCGGCAGCCTGGGTCGGTCCCTGCAGACCTGGAGGCTCGAGAAGGTTTTTGGCGATGTCGACCGATTCTCGATTTGCCACCTCCTACTATTCTGCAGGTACCCCGCCAACCTCCCCTGCCGACAATTCCAACCGTAAGGTCGGGCGGTAGTCCTACCGACGAAGAGGCCCCAAAGCCCGCAAAACGCCATTTTGCCCTTTCCTCATCGGGACTTCCGCGGGGAACTCATTAACCAGCTCCATGAGTGGCATGCCAGAAATTGCAACTTGACCCGTCGCCGGGCAGATTCGCTACTCTCTGCGGGAATACCCCCACCGGGTGCCGGGTAAAGGCCTCGGATCTGACCTCATGGACTTCCGTCTGTGCACGGATTTTGCTCTCGCGGGCCCAAGAGCCTCATTGCCCGGCCTGCCAATGCAACCCGAGGTCCATTGGCCTCATTGGTTAATTATTTCTCGAGAAAACACTTTGCCTCTCCGCCAGAGACTAAGTCCAATTGGTTAACCATTTCTCTTGAAAACACTTTGCCTCTCTGCCAGAGACTAAGTCCAATTGGTTAACCATTTCTCGTGAAAACACTTTGTCTCTCCGCCAGAGACTAAGTCCAATTGGTTAACCATTTCTCTGGAAAACACTTTGCCTCTCTGCCAGAGACTAAGTCCAATTGGTTAACCATTTCTCTTGAAAACACTTTGCCTCTCTGCCAGAGACTAAGTCCAATTGGTTAACCATTTCTCTTGAAAACACTTTGTCTCTCCTCCAGAGACTAAGTCCAATTGGTTAATCATTTCTCTTGAAAACACTTTGCCTCTCCGCCAGAGACTAAGTCCAATTGGTTAACCATTTCTCAGGAAAACACTTTGCCTCTCTGCCAGAGACTAAGTCCAATTGGTTAACCATTTCTCGTGAAAACACTTTGCCTCTCCGCCAGAGACTAAGTCCAATTGGTTAATCATTTCTCAAGGCCACAATTTGCCTGCCGTTCAGAGACTCAGTCCAATTGGTTAATCATTTCTCAAGGCCACAATTTGCCTGCCGTTCAGAGACCAAGTCCAATTGGTTAACCATTTCTCTTGAAAACACTTTGCCTCTCTGCCAGAGACTAAGTCCAATTGGTTAACCATTTCTCGTGAAAACACTTTGCCTCTCTGCCAGAGACTAAGTCCAATTGGTTAACCATTTCTCAGGGGCTCACCGAGGGCAATCTGTAACGTCTCGCGGGCCCGGGGGCCCCTTTGCACGGCCTGCCAATGCAATCCGAGGCGCACTGTCCTTCGTTTGGTTAACCATTTCTCAGGGGCACACCGAGGGCACCCTGCATTGTCTCGCGGGCCCGGAGGCCACTTTGCACGGCCTGCCAATGCAATCCGAGGTGCTTCGCCCTTGGCCGCCTTCCCGGCCGGCTTCGGGACGTTTCCGGGGCTCTCACCGGGGCAAATCCGGTCCCCCGGGCGATTAGGAGGCCTCCCCGGGCAGGCCCGGGCTTCAGGCCGCCGCTTTTCCATCCCGGCCGACAGAGGCGAAAAATGCCGAAAATGGCCAAAAATGGCCGCCGGCAGGGCCTGTCGGTCGGTTTGGCGGCAGCCTGGGTCGGTCCCTGCAGACCTGGAGGCTCGAGAAGGTTTTTGGCGATGTCGACCGATTCTCGATTTGCCACCTCCTACTATTCTGCAGGTACCCCGCCAACCTCCCCTGCCAACAATTCCAACCGTAAGGTCGGGCGGTAGTCCTACCGTCCAGGAGGCCCTAAAAGCCCGCAAAACGCCATTTTACCCTTTCCTCATCGGGACTTCCGAGGGGAACTCATTAACCAGCTCCAGGAGTGGCATGCCAGAAATTGCAACTTGACCCGTCGCCGGGCAGATTCGCTACTCTCTGCGGGAATACCCCCACCGGGTGCCGGGTAAAGGCCTCGGATCTGACCTCATGGACTTCCGTCTGTGCACGGATTTTGCTCTCGCGGGCCCAAGAGCCACTTTGCCCGGCCTGCCAATGCAAACCGAGGTCCATTGTCCTCATTGGTTCATTATTTCTCGAGAAAACACTTTGCCTCTCCGCCAGAGACTAAGTCCAATTGGTTAATCATTTCTCAAGGCCACAATTTGCCTGCCGTTCAGAGACTAAGTCCAATTGGTTAACCATTTCTCGTGAAAACACTTTGCCTCTCCGCCAGAGACTAAGTCCAATTGGTTAACCATTTCTCTTGAAAACACTTTGCCTCTCCGCCAGAGACTAAGTCCAATTGGTTAACCATTTCTCAGGAAAACACTTTGCCTCTCTGCCAGAGACTAAGTCCAATTGGTTAACCATTTCTCTTGAAAACACTTTGTCTCTCCGCCAGAGACTAAGTCCAATTGGTTAACCATTTCTCTTGAAAACACTTTGCCTCTCTGCCAGAGACTAAGTCCAATTGGTTAACCATTTCTCGTGAAAACACTTTGCCTCTCTGCCAGAGACTAAGTCCAATTGGTTATCCATTTCTCTTGAAAACACTTTGTCTCTCCGCCAGAGACTAAGTCCAATTGGTTAACCATTTCTCTGGAAAACACTTTGCCTCTCTGCCAGAGACTAAGTCCAATTGGTTAACCATTTCTCTTGAAAACACTTTGCCTCTCTGCCAGAGACTAAGTCCAATTGGTTAACCATTTCTCTTGAAAACACTTTGTCTCTCCGCCAGAGACTAAGTCCAATTGGTTAATCATTTCTCTTGAAAACACTTTGCCTCTCCGCCAGAGACTAAGTCCAATTGGTTAACCATTTCTCAGGAAAACACTTTGCCTCTCTGCCAGAGACTAAGTCCAATTGGTTAACCATTTCTCGTGAAAACACTTTGCCTCTCCGCCAGAGACTAAGTCCAATTGGTTAACCATTTCTCAGGGGCACACCGAGGGCAATCTGTAACGTCTCGCGGGCCCGGGGGCCCCTTTGCACGGCCAGCCAATGCAATCCGAGGCGCACTGTCCTTCGTTTGGTTAACCATTTCTCAGGGGCACACCGAGGGCACCCTGCATTGTCTCGCGGGCCCGGAGGCCACTTTGCACGGCCTGCCAACGCAATGCGAGGTGCTTCGCCCTTGGCCGCCTTCCCGGCCGGCTTCGGGACGTTTCGGGGGCTCTCACCGGGGCAAATCCGGTCCCCCGGGCGATTAGGAGGCTTCCCCGGGCAGGCCCGGGCTTCAGTCCGCCGCTTTTCCATCCCGGCCGAAAGAGGCGAAAAATGCCGAAAATGGCCAAAAATGGCCGCCGGCAGGGCCTCTCGGTCGGTTTGGCGGCAGCCTGGGTCGGTCCCTGCAGACCTGGAGGCTCGAGAAGGCGTTTGGCGAGGTCGACCGATTCTCGATTTGCCACCTCCTACTATTCTGCAGGTACCCCGCCAACCTCCCCTGCCGACAATTCCAACCGTAAGGTCGGGCGGTAGTCCTACCGACGAAGAGGCCCCAAAGCCCGCAAAACGCCATTTTGCCCTTTCCTCATCGGGACTTCCGAGGGGAACTCATGAACCAGCTCCAGGAGTGGCATGCCAGAAATTGCAACTTGACCCGTCGCCGGGCGCACTCGCTGCTCTTTGCGGGAATACCCCCACCGGGCGCCGGGTAAGAGCCTCGGATCTGACCTCATGGGCTTCCGTCCTCGCACGGATTTTGCTCTCCCGGGCCCAGGGGCCACTTTCCCCGGCCTTGCGAAGGCAATCGGAGGTGCTTCGCCCTCGAAACCGCCTTCCCGGCCGGCTTCGGGACGTTTCCGGGGCAAATCCGGTCCCGCGGGCGAAGGGGAGCCTTCCCCGGGCACGCCCGGGCTTCAGGCCGCCGCTTTCCGTGACCTACCGAAAGACGCGAAAAATGCCGAAAATGGCCAAAAATGGCCGCCCGGCACGGCCTCGCGGTCGGTTTGGGGGCAGCCTGGGTCGGTCCCTGCAGACCTGGAGGCTCGAGAAGGCACTTGGCGATGTCGACCGATTCTCGATTTGCCACCTCCTACTATTCTGCAGGTACCCCGCCAACCTCCCCAGCCAACAAATCGCAAATGCCGATCGGCGGGTGACCGTCCGGTAGTCATGCCGACGAAGAGGCACCTAGGCCCCGCAAACGCTTCCAAATCCGACCCCATCCCGGACCGGTTCTTTTTTAAAAAAGGCTCCCAGGACTCCGGATTTTTTCCTGCCGCACTCGGGACCACCCGACGGACACGAAACCGGGAACCTTTCCCCGGTCCGACCCTCCTCGGCCCGGCCAGCCGACGTCGAAGCGGCCGACTGGTTAATGATTTCACCCTGCTCCGACTTGACGCGTTTTCCAACCGCGCATGCGCGGCTCTGCCTCCCGAACCGCCCCCTCACGTGAGGGCTCTGGGTCCGCCCCCCGGCAGCCATTTCCTCCTGCCGGTCCGTTATTTTACGCCGTTTTTCGCCCTCCAGCCCTGCCGGAATGCTGCCTGCTCGCTGGTTAACCATTTCGCTCCCTCCACTTCGGCTTCTGCCCTGCTGGGGAAGCCCGCTGCTGCCTCTAACCGTACTCACGGGCGGGCGGCTCTGCTGCGCGGCCTCCGGCCACGCCCCCTCACCTGGTTTGCTGGGAACCCGCCCCCGGCAGCCTGTTACTCGTGCCGGTTCGGTCTTATCGGCCCTTTTTGCACCTTCCCTGCCTGCTGGCATGCTTCGGCTCACCGGTCAACCGGTTCCCCGTTCTCCACTTAGACTTTTGAGCTGCGGGGCTGGTCTGCCGCGAACTGCACCCGTATTACGGGGCGGGCGGCTCTACTGCCCGTACGGCTGCCCTGCCTGTTAACTGGTTAACCGTTTCCCCGTCCACTACTTCGTCCCTGGACCTGCCGGTGTGTTCTGCAGCTAACTGCACCCGTATTACGGGGCGGGACGCTCCGCTTACCGGCCGGCTGCCATGCCTGCTTAACTGGTCAACCATTTACTCACATATACTTAGCCCCTGGAGCTGCTGGGCTGGTCGGCGACCTAACTGCACCCTTGTTGCCGGGAGGTCGGCACTAATTGCCGGCCGGCCGGCTGCCCTGCCTGCTAACTGGTAAACCCTTTACCCACATGTACTTAGCCCCTGGATACTGATGGGCTGTTCTGCACCTAACTGCACCCTGATTAGCGGGCGGGCGGCTGTAATTGCCGGCCGGCTGCTCTGCCTGCTAACTGGTTAACCATTGACCCACATGTACTTAGCCCCTGGAAACAGAGGGGCTGTTCTGCACCTAACTGCACCCTTATTAGCGGGCGGACAGGCGGCCGGCTCTAATTACCGGCCGGCCGGCTGCCCTGCCTGCTAACTGGTTCACCATTTACCCACATGTACTTAGCCCCTGGAAGCTGATGGGCTGTTCTGCACCTAACTGCACCCTTATTAGCGGGCGGGCGGCTGTAATTACCGGCCGGCTGCCCTGCCTGCTAACTGGTTCACCATTTACCCACATGTACTTAGCCCCTGGAAAATGATGGGCTGTTCTGCACCTAACAGCACCCTTAGTAGCGGGCGGACAGGCGGCCGGCTCTATTTCCCGGCCGGCTGCCCTGCCTGCTAACTGGTTAACCATTTACCCACATGTACTTAGCCCCTGGAGCTGATGGGCTGTTCTGCACCTAACTGCACACTGATTAGTGGGCGGGCGGCTCTAATTGCCGGCCGGCTGCTCTGCCTGCTAACTGGTTAACCATTGACCCACATGTACTTAGGCCCAGGAAACTGAGGGGCTGTTCTGCACCTAACTGCACCCTTATTAGCGGGCGGACAGGCGGCCGGCTCTAATTACCGGCCGGCCGGCTGCCCTGCCTTGCTAGCTGGTTAACCATTTACCCACATGTACTTAGACCCTGGAGCTGATGGGCTGTTCTGCACCTAACTGCACCCTGATTAGCGGGCGGGCGGCTCTAATTGCCGGCCGGCTGCTCTGCCTGCGAACTGGTTAACCATTTACCCACATGTACTTAGCCCCTGGAAACTGATGGGCTGTTCTGCACCTAACTGCACCCTTATTAGTGGGCGGACAGGCGGCCGGCTCTAATTACCGGCCGGCCGGCTGCCCTGCCTGCTAACTGGTTAACCATTTACCCACATGTACTTAGCCCCTGGAAACTGATGGGCTGTCCTGCACCTAACTGCACCCTGATTAGCGGGCGGGCGGCTCTAATTGCCGGCCGGCTGCTCTGCCTGCTAACTGGTTCACCATTGACCCACATGTACTTAGCCCCTGGAAACTGATGGGCTGTTCTGCACCTAACTGCACCCTTACTAGCGGGCGGACAGGCGGCCGGCTCTAATTACCGGCCGGCCGGCTGCCCTGCCTTGCTAACTGGTTAACCATTTACCCACATGTACTTAGCCCCTGGAAACTGATGGGCTGTCCTGCACCTAACTGCACCCTTACTAGCGGGCGGGCGGCTGTAATTAGCGGCCGGCTGCCCTGCCTGCTAACTGGTTCATCATTTACCCACATGTACTTAGCCCCTGGAGCTGCTGGGCTGGTCGGCACCTAACTGCAGCCCTATGGCCGGGAGGTCGGCTCTAATTACCGGCCGGCTGCCCTGCCTGCTAACTGGTTAATCATTTACCCACATGTACTTAGCCCCTGGAGCTGCTGGGCTGGTCGGCACCTAACTGCACCCGTAATGGCCGGGAGGTCGGCTCTAATTACCGGCCGGCTGCCCTGCCTGCTAACTGGTTAACCATTTACCCACATGTACTTAGCCCCTGGAGCTGATGGGCTGTTCTGCACCGAACTGCACCCTGATTAGCGGGCGGGCGGCTCTAATTGCCGGCCGGCTGCCCTGCCTGCTAACTGGTTAACCATTTACCCGCATGTACTTAGCCCCTGGAGCTGCTGGGCTGGCCGGCACCTAACTGCACCCTTATCACCGGGCGGGCGGCTCTAATTACCGGCCGGCCGGCTGCCCTGCCTGCTAACTGGTTCACCATTTACCCACATGTACTTAGCCCCTGGAGCTGCTGGGCTGGCCGGGACCTAACTGCACCCTTATCACCGGGCGGGCGGCTCTAATTACCGGCCGGCCGGCTGCCCTGCCTGCTAACTGGTTAACAATTTACCCACATGTACTTAGCCCCTGGAAAATGATGGGCTGTTCTGCACCTAACTGCACCTTGATTAGCGGGCGGGCGGCTCTAATTGCCGGCCGGCTGCTCTGCCTGCTAACTGGTTAACCATTTACCCACATGTACTTAGCCCCTGGAAAATGATGGGCTGTTCTGCACCTATCTGCACCCTGATTAGCGGGCGGGCGGCTCTAATTGCCGGCCGGCTGCTCTGCCTGCTGACTGGTTAACCATTTACCCACATGTACTTAGCCCCTGGAGCTGCTGGGCCTGTCGGCACCTAACTGCACCCTTATCACCGGGCGGGTGGCTCTATTTACCGGCCGGCTGCCCTGCCTGCTAACTGGTTAACCATTTACCCACATGTACTTAGCCCCTGGAGCTGATGGGCTGTTCTGCACCTAACTGCACCCTGATGAGCGGGCGGGCGGCTCCAATTACCGGCCGGCTGCCCTGCCTGCTAACTGGTTAATCCTTTACCCACATGTACTTAGCCCCAGGAGCTGCTGGGCTGGTCGGCACCTAACTGCAGCCCTATGGCCGGGCGGGCGGCCTCAATTACCGGCCGGCTGCCCTGCCTGCTAACTGGTTAACCATTTACCCACACGTACTTAGCCCCTGGAGCTGCTGGGCTGGTCGGCACCTAACTGCACCCGTATGGCCGGGAGGTCGGCTCTAATTACCGGCCGGTTGCCCTGCCTGCTAACTGGTTAATCATTTACCCACATGCACTTCGCCCCTGGAGCCGCTGGGCTGGTCGGCACCTAACTGCAGCCCTATGGCCGGGCGGTCGACTCCAATTACCGGCCGGCTGCCCTGCCTGCTAACTGGTTAACCATTTACCCACACGTACTTAGCCCCTGGAGCTGCTGGGCTGGTCGGCACCTAACTGCACCCGTATGGCCGGGAGGTCGGCTCTAATTACCGGCCGTTTGCCCTGCCTGCTAACTGGTTAATCATTTACCCACATGCACTTCGCCCCTGGAGCCGCTGGGCTGGTCGGCACCTAACTGCAGCCCTATGGCCGGGCGGGCGGCTCCAATTACCGGCCGGCTGCCCTGCCTGCTAACTGGTTAATCATTTACCCACATGTACGTAGCCCCAGGAGCTGCTGGGCTGGTCGGCACCTAACTGCAGCCCTATGGCCCGGCGGGCGGCCTCAATTACCGGCCGGCTTCCCTGCCTGCTAACTGGTTAACCATTTACCCACATGTACTTAGCCCCTGGAGCTGCTG
>NW_027596573.1:107500-187500 GCF_964194155.1 Cetorhinus maximus
GCCCCAAAGGTGCCTGTGAACAGACTTTGTATTTTTATTTTTCATCATCAAGTACACCGCCAGGTGACACTTTGTGATTTTTTTTGTTCATAAATACACATGTATATATATATTTGACACTTTGTCATTTTGTCTGTTCTTTTCGCCACACGCCATGTTTATTAAACCAGGGTTACCACCGGTCTGGACCCTGGCCGATATTTCAGACCGACAACGGAGTTCGGAAAGCCCGCACAAATTCATCTTAAATCCTCATATAGGACTTCCGAGAGCTCTTTGAAAGGTATTCTATTTGAAAACGCTTACCACCCTCAAAGTCGCACTTTTCTGGGCATTTTTAAAGTGTGACCGTTGTCTGAAAATGTTCTGAAAATCGTGTCCCCGAAAATCTCCGGGTACCCCGCCAACCTCCCCTGCCAACAATTGCAACCGTAAGGTCGGGCGGTAGGCCTACCGTCCAGGAGGCCCCAAAGCCCGCAAAACGCCATTTTGCCATTTTCTCATCGGGACTTCCGAGGGGAACTCATTAACGAGCTCCAGGAGTGGTATGCCAGAAATTGCAACTTGACCCGTCGCCGGGCACACCCGCTACTCTCTGCGGGAATACCCCCACCGGGTGCCGGGTAAAGGCCTCGGATCTGACCTCATGGACTTCCGTCTGCGCACGGATTTTGCTCTCGCGGGCCCAAGAGCCACTTTCCACGGCCTACCAACGCAATCCGAAGTGCATTGGCCAACCATTACAACGGGAAACACTTTGCCTCTCCGCCAGAGACTAAGTCCAATTGGTTAACCATTTCTCAGGAAAACACTTTGCCTCTCTGCCAGAGACTAAGTCCAATTGGTTAACCATTTCTCATGGCCGCAATTTGCCTGCTGTTCACAGACTAAGTCCAATTGGTTAACCATTTCTCAGGAAAACACTTTGCCTCTCTGCCAGAGACTAAGTCCAATTGGTTAACCATTTCTCAGGAAAACGCTTTGCCTCTCTGCCAGAGACTAAGTCCAATTGGTTAACCATTTCTCTTGAAAACACTTTGCCTCTCTGCCAGAGACTAAGTCCAATTGGTTATCCATTTCTCGTGAAAACACTTTGCCTCTCTGCCAGAGACTAAGTCCAATTGGTTAACCATTTCTCGTGAATACACTTTGTCTCTCTGCCAGAGACTAAGTCCAATTGGTTAACCATTTCTCGTGAAAACACTTTGTCTCTCCGCCAGAGACTAAGTCCAATTGGTTAATCATTTCTCAAGGCCACAATTTGCCTGCCGTTCAGAGACCAAGTCCAATTGGTTAACCATTTCTCTTGAAAACACTTTGCCTCTCTGCCAGAGACTAAGTCCAATTGGTTAACCATTTCTCGTGAAAACACTTTGTCTCTCCTCCAGAGACTAAG
Organism: Cetorhinus maximus; assembly: GCF_964194155.1. NCBI lineage: Eukaryota > Metazoa > Chordata > Chondrichthyes > Lamniformes > Cetorhinidae > Cetorhinus > Cetorhinus maximus. The sequence continues at coordinate 108,897 of NW_027596573.1, forward strand.
TCCAATTGGTTAATCATTTCTCAAGGCCACAATTTGCCTGCCGTTCAGAGACCAAGTCCAATTGGTTAACCATTTCTCTTGAAAACACTTTGCCTCTCTGCCAGAGACTAAGTCCAATTGGTTAACCATTTCTCTTGAAAACACTTTGTCTCTCCGCCAGAGACTAAGTCCAATTGGTTAACCATTTCTCGTGAAAACACTTTGCCTCTCTGCCAGAGACTAAGTCCAATTGGTTATCCATTTCTCTTGAAAACACTTTGTCTCTCCGCCAGAGACTAAGTCCAATTGGTTAACCATTTCTCGTGAAAACACTTTGCCTCTCTGCCAGAGACTAAGTCCAATTGGTTAACCATTTCTCGTGAAAACACTTTGCCTCTCTGCCAGAGACTAAGTCCAATTGGTTAACCATTTCTCGTGAAAACACTTTGTCTCTCCTCCAGAGACTAAGTCCAATTGGTTAATCATTTCTCAAGGCCACAATTTGCCTGCCGTTCAGAGACCAAGTCCAATTGGTTAACCATTTCTCTTGAAAACACTTTGCCTCTCTGCCAGAGACTAAGTCCAATTGGTTAACCATTTCTCTTGAAAACACTTTGTCTCTCCGCCAGAGACTAAGTCCAATTGGTTAACCATTTCTCGTGAAAACACTTTGCCTCTCTGCCAGAGACTAAGTCCAATTGGTTAACCATTTCTCGTGAAAACACTTTGCCTCTCTGCCAGAGACTAAGTCCAATTGGTTAACCATTTCTCGTGAAAATACTTGGTCTCTCCGCCAGAGACTAAGTCCAATTGGTTAATCATTTCTCAAGGCCACAATTTGCCTGCCGTTCAGAGAAAAAGTCCAATTGGTTAACCATTTCTCTTGAAAACACTTTGCCTCTCTGCCAGAGACTAAGTCCAATTGGTTAACCATTTCTCTTGAAAACACTTTGCCTCTCCGCCAGAGACTAAGTCCAATTGGTTAACCATTTCTCTTGAAAACACTTTGCCTCTCTGCCAGAGACTAAGTCCAATTGGTTAACCATTTCTCAGGGGCTCACCGAGGGCAATCTGTAACGTCTCGCGGGCCCGGGGGCCCCTTTGCACGGCCTGCCAATGCAATCCGAGCCGCACTGTCCTTCGTTTGGTTAACCATTTCTCAGGGGCACACCGAGGGCACCCTGCATTGTCTCGCGGGCCCGGAGGCCACTTTGCACGGCCTGCCAACGCAATGCGAGGTGCTTCGCCCTTGGCCGCCTTCCCGGCCGGCTTCGGGACGTTTCGGGGGCTCTCACCGGGGCAAATCCGGTCCCCCGGGCGATTAGGAGGCCTCCCCGGGCAGGCCCGGGCTTCAGGCCGCCGCTTTTCCATCCCGGCCGAAAGAGGCGAAAAATGCCGAAAATGGCCAAAAATGGCCGCCGGCAGGGCCTCTCGGTCGGTTTGGCGGCAGCCTGGGTCGGTCCCTGCAGACCTGGAGGCTCGAGAAGGTTTTTGGCGATGTCGACCGATTCTCGATTTGCCACCTCCTACTATTCTGCAGGTACCCCGCCAACCTCCCCTGCCGACAATTCCAACCGTAAGGTCGGGCGGTAGTCCTACCGACGAAGAGGCCCCAAAGCCCGCAAAACGCCATTTTGCCCTTTCCTCATCGGGACTTCCGCGGGGAACTCATTAACCAGCTCCATGAGTGGCATGCCAGAAATTGCAACTTGACCCGTCGCCGGGCAGATTCGCTACTCTCTGCGGGAATACCCCCACCGGGTGCCGGGTAAAGGCCTCGGATCTGACCTCATGGACTTCCGTCTGTGCACGGATTTTGCTCTCGCGGGCCCAAGAGCCTCATTGCCCGGCCTGCCAATGCAACCCGAGGTCCATTGGCCTCATTGGTTAATTATTTCTCGAGAAAACACTTTGCCTCTCCGCCAGAGACTAAGTCCAATTGGTTAACCATTTCTCTTGAAAACACTTTGCCTCTCTGCCAGAGACTAAGTCCAATTGGTTAACCATTTCTCGTGAAAACACTTTGTCTCTCCGCCAGAGACTAAGTCCAATTGGTTAACCATTTCTCTGGAAAACACTTTGCCTCTCTGCCAGAGACTAAGTCCAATTGGTTAACCATTTCTCTTGAAAACACTTTGCCTCTCTGCCAGAGACTAAGTCCAATTGGTTAACCATTTCTCTTGAAAACACTTTGTCTCTCCTCCAGAGACTAAGTCCAATTGGTTAATCATTTCTCTTGAAAACACTTTGCCTCTCCGCCAGAGACTAAGTCCAATTGGTTAACCATTTCTCAGGAAAACACTTTGCCTCTCTGCCAGAGACTAAGTCCAATTGGTTAACCATTTCTCGTGAAAACACTTTGCCTCTCCGCCAGAGACTAAGTCCAATTGGTTAATCATTTCTCAAGGCCACAATTTGCCTGCCGTTCAGAGACTCAGTCCAATTGGTTAATCATTTCTCAAGGCCACAATTTGCCTGCCGTTCAGAGACCAAGTCCAATTGGTTAACCATTTCTCTTGAAAACACTTTGCCTCTCTGCCAGAGACTAAGTCCAATTGGTTAACCATTTCTCGTGAAAACACTTTGTCTCTCCGCCAGAGACTAAGTCCAATTGGTTAATCATTTCTCAAGGCCACAATTTGCCTGCCGTTCAGAGACCAAGTCCAATTGGTTAACCATTTCTCTTGAAAACACTTTGTCTCTCCGCCAGAGACTAAGTCCAATTGGTTAATCATTTCTCAAGGCCACAATTTGCCTGCCGTTCAGAGACCAAGTCCAATTGGTTAACCATTTCTCTTGAAAACACTTTGCCTCTCTGCCAGAGACTAAGTCCAATTGGTTAACCATTTCTCTTGAAAACACTTTGTCTCTCCGCCAGAGACTAAGTCCAATTGGTTAATCATTTCTCTTGAAAACACTTTGCCTCTCTGCCAGAGACTAAGTCCAATTGGTTAACCATTTCTCGTGAAAACACTTTGCCTCTCTGCCAGAGACTAAGTCCAATTGGTTAACCATTTCTCGTGAAAACACTTTGCCTCTCTGCCAGAGACTAAGTCCAATTGGTTAACCATTTCTCGTGAAAACACTTTGCCTCTCTGCCAGAGACTAAGTCCAATTGGTTAACCATTTCTCAGGGGCTCACCGAGGGCAATCTGTAACGTCTCGCGGGCCCGGGGGCCCCTTTGCACGGCCTGCCAATGCAATCCGAGGCGCACTGTCCTTCGTTTGGTTAACCATTTCTCAGGGGCACACCGAGGGCACCCTGCATTGTCTCGCGGGCCCGGAGGCCACTTTGCACGGCCTGCCAATGCAATCCGAGGTGCTTCGCCCTTGGCCGCCTTCCCGGCCGGCTTCGGGACGTTTCCGGGGCTCTCACCGGGGCAAATCCGGTCCCCCGGGCGATTAGGAGGCCTCCCCGGGCAGGCCCGGGCTTCAGGCCGCCGCTTTTCCATCCCGGCCGACAGAGGCGAAAAATGCCGAAAATGGCCAAAAATGGCCGCCGGCAGGGCCTGTCGGTCGGTTTGGCGGCAGCCTGGGTCGGTCCCTGCAGACCTGGAGGCTCGAGAAGGTTTTTGGCGATGTCGACCGATTCTCGATTTGCCACCTCCTACTATTCTGCAGGTACCCCGCCAACCTCCCCTGCCAACAATTCCAACCGTAAGGTCGGGCGGTAGTCCTACCGTCCAGGAGGCCCTAAAAGCCCGCAAAACGCCATTTTACCCTTTCCTCATCGGGACTTCCGAGGGGAACTCATTAACCAGCTCCAGGAGTGGCATGCCAGAAATTGCAACTTGACCCGTCGCCGGGCAGATTCGCTACTCTCTGCGGGAATACCCCCACCGGGTGCCGGGTAAAGGCCTCGGATCTGACCTCATGGACTTCCGTCTGTGCACGGATTTTGCTCTCGCGGGCCCAAGAGCCACTTTGCCCGGCCTGCCAATGCAAACCGAGGTCCATTGTCCTCATTGGTTCATTATTTCTCGAGAAAACACTTTGCCTCTCCGCCAGAGACTAAGTCCAATTGGTTAATCATTTCTCAAGGCCACAATTTGCCTGCCGTTCAGAGACTAAGTCCAATTGGTTAACCATTTCTCGTGAAAACACTTTGCCTCTCCGCCAGAGACTAAGTCCAATTGGTTAACCATTTCTCTTGAAAACACTTTGCCTCTCCGCCAGAGACTAAGTCCAATTGGTTAACCATTTCTCAGGAAAACACTTTGCCTCTCTGCCAGAGACTAAGTCCAATTGGTTAACCATTTCTCTTGAAAACACTTTGTCTCTCCGCCAGAGACTAAGTCCAATTGGTTAACCATTTCTCTTGAAAACACTTTGCCTCTCTGCCAGAGACTAAGTCCAATTGGTTAACCATTTCTCGTGAAAACACTTTGCCTCTCTGCCAGAGACTAAGTCCAATTGGTTATCCATTTCTCTTGAAAACACTTTGTCTCTCCGCCAGAGACTAAGTCCAATTGGTTAACCATTTCTCTGGAAAACACTTTGCCTCTCTGCCAGAGACTAAGTCCAATTGGTTAACCATTTCTCTTGAAAACACTTTGCCTCTCTGCCAGAGACTAAGTCCAATTGGTTAACCATTTCTCTTGAAAACACTTTGTCTCTCCGCCAGAGACTAAGTCCAATTGGTTAATCATTTCTCTTGAAAACACTTTGCCTCTCCGCCAGAGACTAAGTCCAATTGGTTAACCATTTCTCAGGAAAACACTTTGCCTCTCCGCCAGAGACTAAGTCCAATTGGTTAACCATTTCTCTTGAAAACACTTTGCCTCTCTGCCAGAGACTAAGTCCAATTGGTTAACCATTTCTCAGGGGCTCACCGAGGGCAATCTGTAACGTCTCGCGGGCCCGGGGGCCCCTTTGCACGGCCTGCCAATGCAATCCGAGCCGCACTGTCCTTCGTTTGGTTAACCATTTCTCAGGGGCACACCGAGGGCACCCTGCATTGTCTCGCGGGCCCGGAGGCCACTTTGCACGGCCTGCCAACGCAATGCGAGGTGCTTCGCCCTTGGCCGCCTTCCCGGCCGGCTTCGGGACGTTTCGGGGGCTCTCACCGGGGCAAATCCGGTCCCCCGGGCGATTAGGAGGCCTCCCCGGGCAGGCCCGGGCTTCAGGCCGCCGCTTTTCCATCCCGGCCGAAAGAGGCGAAAAATGCCGAAAATGGCCAAAAATGGCCGCCGGCAGGGCCTCTCGGTCGGTTTGGCGGCAGCCTGGGTCGGTCCCTGCAGACCTGGAGGCTCGAGAAGGTTTTTGGCGATGTCGACCGATTCTCGATTTGCCACCTCCTACTATTCTGCAGGTACCCCGCCAACCTCCCCTGCCGACAATTCCAACCGTAAGGTCGGGCGGTAGTCCTACCGACGAAGAGGCCCCAAAGCCCGCAAAACGCCATTTTGCCCTTTCCTCATCGGGACTTCCGCGGGGAACTCATTAACCAGCTCCATGAGTGGCATGCCAGAAATTGCAACTTGACCCGTCGCCGGGCAGATTCGCTACTCTCTGCGGGAATACCCCCACCGGGTGCCGGGTAAAGGCCTCGGATCTGACCTCATGGACTTCCGTCTGTGCACGGATTTTGCTCTCGCGGGCCCAAGAGCCTCATTGCCCGGCCTGCCAATGCAACCCGAGGTCCATTGGCCTCATTGGTTAATTATTTCTCGAGAAAACACTTTGCCTCTCCGCCAGAGACTAAGTCCAATTGGTTAACCATTTCTCTTGAAAACACTTTGCCTCTCTGCCAGAGACTAAGTCCAATTGGTTAACCATTTCTCGTGAAAACACTTTGTCTCTCCGCCAGAGACTAAGTCCAATTGGTTAACCATTTCTCTGGAAAACACTTTGCCTCTCTGCCAGAGACTAAGTCCAATTGGTTAACCATTTCTCTTGAAAACACTTTGCCTCTCTGCCAGAGACTAAGTCCAATTGGTTAACCATTTCTCTTGAAAACACTTTGTCTCTCCTCCAGAGACTAAGTCCAATTGGTTAATCATTTCTCTTGAAAACACTTTGCCTCTCCGCCAGAGACTAAGTCCAATTGGTTAACCATTTCTCAGGAAAACACTTTGCCTCTCTGCCAGAGACTAAGTCCAATTGGTTAACCATTTCTCGTGAAAACACTTTGCCTCTCCGCCAGAGACTAAGTCCAATTGGTTAATCATTTCTCAAGGCCACAATTTGCCTGCCGTTCAGAGACTCAGTCCAATTGGTTAATCATTTCTCAAGGCCACAATTTGCCTGCCGTTCAGAGACCAAGTCCAATTGGTTAACCATTTCTCTTGAAAACACTTTGCCTCTCTGCCAGAGACTAAGTCCAATTGGTTAACCATTTCTCGTGAAAACACTTTGTCTCTCCGCCAGAGACTAAGTCCAATTGGTTAATCATTTCTCAAGGCCACAATTTGCCTGCCGTTCAGAGACCAAGTCCAATTGGTTAACCATTTCTCTTGAAAACACTTTGTCTCTCCGCCAGAGACTAAGTCCAATTGGTTAATCATTTCTCAAGGCCACAATTTGCCTGCCGTTCAGAGACCAAGTCCAATTGGTTAACCATTTCTCTTGAAAACACTTTGCCTCTCTGCCAGAGACTAAGTCCAATTGGTTAACCATTTCTCTTGAAAACACTTTGTCTCTCCGCCAGAGACTAAGTCCAATTGGTTAATCATTTCTCTTGAAAACACTTTGCCTCTCTGCCAGAGACTAAGTCCAATTGGTTAACCATTTCTCGTGAAAACACTTTGCCTCTCTGCCAGAGACTAAGTCCAATTGGTTAACCATTTCTCGTGAAAACACTTTGCCTCTCTGCCAGAGACTAAGTCCAATTGGTTAACCATTTCTCGTGAAAACACTTTGTCTCTCTGCCAGAGACTAAGTCCAATTGGTTAACCATTTCTCAGGGGCTCACCGAGGGCAATCTGTAACGTCTCGCGGGCCCGGGGGCCCCTTTGCACGGCCTGCCAATGCAATCCGAGGCGCACTGTCCTTCGTTTGGTTAACCATTTCTCAGGGGCACACCGAGGGCACCCTGCATTGTCTCGCGGGCCCGGAGGCCACTTTGCACGGCCTGCCAATGCAATCCGAGGTGCTTCGCCCTTGGCCGCCTTCCCGGCCGGCTTCGGGACGTTTCCGGGGCTCTCACCGGGGCAAATCCGGTCCCCCGGGCGATTAGGAGGCCTCCCCGGGCAGGCCCGGGCTTCAGGCCGCCGCTTTTCCATCCCGGCCGACAGAGGCGAAAAATGCCGAAAATGGCCAAAAATGGCCGCCGGCAGGGCCTGTCGGTCGGTTTGGCGGCAGCCTGGGTCGGTCCCTGCAGACCTGGAGGCTCGAGAAGGTTTTTGGCGATGTCGACCGATTCTCGATTTGCCACCTCCTACTATTCTGCAGGTACCCCGCCAACCTCCCCTGCCAACAATTCCAACCGTAAGGTCGGGCGGTAGTCCTACCGTCCAGGAGGCCCTAAAAGCCCGCAAAACGCCATTTTACCCTTTCCTCATCGGGACTTCCGAGGGGAACTCATTAACCAGCTCCAGGAGTGGCATGCCAGAAATTGCAACTTGACCCGTCGCCGGGCAGATTCGCTACTCTCTGCGGGAATACCCCCACCGGGTGCCGGGTAAAGGCCTCGGATCTGACCTCATGGACTTCCGTCTGTGCACGGATTTTGCTCTCGCGGGCCCAAGAGCCACTTTGCCCGGCCTGCCAATGCAAACCGAGGTCCATTGTCCTCATTGGTTCATTATTTCTCGAGAAAACACTTTGCCTCTCCGCCAGAGACTAAGTCCAATTGGTTAATCATTTCTCAAGGCCACAATTTGCCTGCCGTTCAGAGACTAAGTCCAATTGGTTAACCATTTCTCGTGAAAACACTTTGCCTCTCCGCCAGAGACTAAGTCCAATTGGTTAACCATTTCTCTTGAAAACACTTTGCCTCTCCGCCAGAGACTAAGTCCAATTGGTTAACCATTTCTCAGGAAAACACTTTGCCTCTCTGCCAGAGACTAAGTCCAATTGGTTAACCATTTCTCTTGAAAACACTTTGTCTCTCCGCCAGAGACTAAGTCCAATTGGTTAACCATTTCTCTTGAAAACACTTTGCCTCTCTGCCAGAGACTAAGTCCAATTGGTTAACCATTTCTCGTGAAAACACTTTGCCTCTCTGCCAGAGACTAAGTCCAATTGGTTATCCATTTCTCTTGAAAACACTTTGTCTCTCCGCCAGAGACTAAGTCCAATTGGTTAACCATTTCTCTGGAAAACACTTTGCCTCTCTGCCAGAGACTAAGTCCAATTGGTTAACCATTTCTCTTGAAAACACTTTGCCTCTCTGCCAGAGACTAAGTCCAATTGGTTAACCATTTCTCTTGAAAACACTTTGTCTCTCCGCCAGAGACTAAGTCCAATTGGTTAATCATTTCTCTTGAAAACACTTTGCCTCTCCGCCAGAGACTAAGTCCAATTGGTTAACCATTTCTCAGGAAAACACTTTGCCTCTCCGCCAGAGACTAAGTCCAATTGGTTAACCATTTCTCTTGAAAACACTTTGCCTCTCTGCCAGAGACTAAGTCCAATTGGTTAACCATTTCTCAGGGGCTCACCGAGGGCAATCTGTAACGTCTCGCGGGCCCGGGGGCCCCTTTGCACGGCCTGCCAATGCAATCCGAGCCGCACTGTCCTTCGTTTGGTTAACCATTTCTCAGGGGCACACCGAGGGCACCCTGCATTGTCTCGCGGGCCCGGAGGCCACTTTGCACGGCCTGCCAACGCAATGCGAGGTGCTTCGCCCTTGGCCGCCTTCCCGGCCGGCTTCGGGACGTTTCGGGGGCTCTCACCGGGGCAAATCCGGTCCCCCGGGCGATTAGGAGGCCTCCCCGGGCAGGCCCGGGCTTCAGGCCGCCGCTTTTCCATCCCGGCCGAAAGAGGCGAAAAATGCCGAAAATGGCCAAAAATGGCCGCCGGCAGGGCCTCTCGGTCGGTTTGGCGGCAGCCTGGGTCGGTCCCTGCAGACCTGGAGGCTCGAGAAGGTTTTTGGCGATGTCGACCGATTCTCGATTTGCCACCTCCTACTATTCTGCAGGTACCCCGCCAACCTCCCCTGCCGACAATTCCAACCGTAAGGTCGGGCGGTAGTCCTACCGACGAAGAGGCCCCAAAGCCCGCAAAACGCCATTTTGCCCTTTCCTCATCGGGACTTCCGCGGGGAACTCATTAACCAGCTCCATGAGTGGCATGCCAGAAATTGCAACTTGACCCGTCGCCGGGCAGATTCGCTACTCTCTGCGGGAATACCCCCACCGGGTGCCGGGTAAAGGCCTCGGATCTGACCTCATGGACTTCCGTCTGTGCACGGATTTTGCTCTCGCGGGCCCAAGAGCCTCATTGCCCGGCCTGCCAATGCAACCCGAGGTCCATTGGCCTCATTGGTTAATTATTTCTCGAGAAAACACTTTGCCTCTCCGCCAGAGACTAAGTCCAATTGGTTAACCATTTCTCTTGAAAACACTTTGCCTCTCTGCCAGAGACTAAGTCCAATTGGTTAACCATTTCTCGTGAAAACACTTTGTCTCTCCGCCAGAGACTAAGTCCAATTGGTTAACCATTTCTCTGGAAAACACTTTGCCTCTCTGCCAGAGACTAAGTCCAATTGGTTAACCATTTCTCTTGAAAACACTTTGCCTCTCTGCCAGAGACTAAGTCCAATTGGTTAACCATTTCTCTTGAAAACACTTTGTCTCTCCTCCAGAGACTAAGTCCAATTGGTTAATCATTTCTCTTGAAAACACTTTGCCTCTCCGCCAGAGACTAAGTCCAATTGGTTAACCATTTCTCAGGAAAACACTTTGCCTCTCTGCCAGAGACTAAGTCCAATTGGTTAACCATTTCTCGTGAAAACACTTTGCCTCTCCGCCAGAGACTAAGTCCAATTGGTTAATCATTTCTCAAGGCCACAATTTGCCTGCCGTTCAGAGACTCAGTCCAATTGGTTAATCATTTCTCAAGGCCACAATTTGCCTGCCGTTCAGAGACCAAGTCCAATTGGTTAACCATTTCTCTTGAAAACACTTTGCCTCTCTGCCAGAGACTAAGTCCAATTGGTTAACCATTTCTCGTGAAAACACTTTGTCTCTCCGCCAGAGACTAAGTCCAATTGGTTAATCATTTCTCAAGGCCACAATTTGCCTGCCGTTCAGAGACCAAGTCCAATTGGTTAACCATTTCTCTTGAAAACACTTTGTCTCTCCGCCAGAGACTAAGTCCAATTGGTTAATCATTTCTCAAGGCCACAATTTGCCTGCCGTTCAGAGACCAAGTCCAATTGGTTAACCATTTCTCTTGAAAACACTTTGCCTCTCTGCCAGAGACTAAGTCCAATTGGTTAACCATTTCTCTTGAAAACACTTTGTCTCTCCGCCAGAGACTAAGTCCAATTGGTTAATCATTTCTCTTGAAAACACTTTGCCTCTCTGCCAGAGACTAAGTCCAATTGGTTAACCATTTCTCGTGAAAACACTTTGCCTCTCTGCCAGAGACTAAGTCCAATTGGTTAACCATTTCTCGTGAAAACACTTTGCCTCTCTGCCAGAGACTAAGTCCAATTGGTTAACCATTTCTCGTGAAAACACTTTGTCTCTCTGCCAGAGACTAAGTCCAATTGGTTAACCATTTCTCAGGGGCTCACCGAGGGCAATCTGTAACGTCTCGCGGGCCCGGGGGCCCCTTTGCACGGCCTGCCAATGCAATCCGAGGCGCACTGTCCTTCGTTTGGTTAACCATTTCTCAGGGGCACACCGAGGGCACCCTGCATTGTCTCGCGGGCCCGGAGGCCACTTTGCACGGCCTGCCAATGCAATCCGAGGTGCTTCGCCCTTGGCCGCCTTCCCGGCCGGCTTCGGGACGTTTCCGGGGCTCTCACCGGGGCAAATCCGGTCCCCCGGGCGATTAGGAGGCCTCCCCGGGCAGGCCCGGGCTTCAGGCCGCCGCTTTTCCATCCCGGCCGACAGAGGCGAAAAATGCCGAAAATGGCCAAAAATGGCCGCCGGCAGGGCCTGTCGGTCGGTTTGGCGGCAGCCTGGGTCGGTCCCTGCAGACCTGGAGGCTCGAGAAGGTTTTTGGCGATGTCGACCGATTCTCGATTTGCCACCTCCTACTATTCTGCAGGTACCCCGCCAACCTCCCCTGCCAACAATTCCAACCGTAAGGTCGGGCGGTAGTCCTACCGTCCAGGAGGCCCTAAAAGCCCGCAAAACGCCATTTTACCCTTTCCTCATCGGGACTTCCGAGGGGAACTCATTAACCAGCTCCAGGAGTGGCATGCCAGAAATTGCAACTTGACCCGTCGCCGGGCAGATTCGCTACTCTCTGCGGGAATACCCCCACCGGGTGCCGGGTAAAGGCCTCGGATCTGACCTCATGGACTTCCGTCTGTGCACGGATTTTGCTCTCGCGGGCCCAAGAGCCACTTTGCCCGGCCTGCCAATGCAAACCGAGGTCCATTGTCCTCATTGGTTCATTATTTCTCGAGAAAACACTTTGCCTCTCCGCCAGAGACTAAGTCCAATTGGTTAATCATTTCTCAAGGCCACAATTTGCCTGCCGTTCAGAGACTAAGTCCAATTGGTTAACCATTTCTCGTGAAAACACTTTGCCTCTCCGCCAGAGACTAAGTCCAATTGGTTAACCATTTCTCTTGAAAACACTTTGCCTCTCCGCCAGAGACTAAGTCCAATTGGTTAACCATTTCTCAGGAAAACACTTTGCCTCTCTGCCAGAGACTAAGTCCAATTGGTTAACCATTTCTCTTGAAAACACTTTGTCTCTCCGCCAGAGACTAAGTCCAATTGGTTAACCATTTCTCTTGAAAACACTTTGCCTCTCTGCCAGAGACTAAGTCCAATTGGTTAACCATTTCTCGTGAAAACACTTTGCCTCTCTGCCAGAGACTAAGTCCAATTGGTTATCCATTTCTCTTGAAAACACTTTGTCTCTCCGCCAGAGACTAAGTCCAATTGGTTAACCATTTCTCTGGAAAACACTTTGCCTCTCTGCCAGAGACTAAGTCCAATTGGTTAACCATTTCTCTTGAAAACACTTTGCCTCTCTGCCAGAGACTAAGTCCAATTGGTTAACCATTTCTCTTGAAAACACTTTGTCTCTCCGCCAGAGACTAAGTCCAATTGGTTAATCATTTCTCTTGAAAACACTTTGCCTCTCCGCCAGAGACTAAGTCCAATTGGTTAACCATTTCTCAGGAAAACACTTTGCCTCTCCGCCAGAGACTAAGTCCAATTGGTTAACCATTTCTCTTGAAAACACTTTGCCTCTCTGCCAGAGACTAAGTCCAATTGGTTAACCATTTCTCAGGGGCTCACCGAGGGCAATCTGTAACGTCTCGCGGGCCCGGGGGCCCCTTTGCACGGCCTGCCAATGCAATCCGAGCCGCACTGTCCTTCGTTTGGTTAACCATTTCTCAGGGGCACACCGAGGGCACCCTGCATTGTCTCGCGGGCCCGGAGGCCACTTTGCACGGCCTGCCAACGCAATGCGAGGTGCTTCGCCCTTGGCCGCCTTCCCGGCCGGCTTCGGGACGTTTCGGGGGCTCTCACCGGGGCAAATCCGGTCCCCCGGGCGATTAGGAGGCCTCCCCGGGCAGGCCCGGGCTTCAGGCCGCCGCTTTTCCATCCCGGCCGAAAGAGGCGAAAAATGCCGAAAATGGCCAAAAATGGCCGCCGGCAGGGCCTCTCGGTCGGTTTGGCGGCAGCCTGGGTCGGTCCCTGCAGACCTGGAGGCTCGAGAAGGTTTTTGGCGATGTCGACCGATTCTCGATTTGCCACCTCCTACTATTCTGCAGGTACCCCGCCAACCTCCCCTGCCAACAATTCCAACCGTAAGGTCGGGCGGTAGTCCTACCGTCCAGGAGGCCCTAAAAGCCCGCAAAACGCCATTTTACCCTTTCCTCATCGGGACTTCCGAGGGGAACTCATTAACCAGCTCCAGGAGTGGCATGCCAGAAATTGCAACTTGACCCGTCGCCGGGCAGATTCGCTACTCTCTGCGGGAATACCCCCACCGGGTGCCGGGTAAAGGCCTCGGATCTGACCTCATGGACTTCCGTCTGTGCACGGATTTTGCTCTCGCGGGCCCAAGAGCCACTTTGCCCGGCCTGCCAATGCAAACCGAGGTCCATTGTCCTCATTGGTTCATTATTTCTCGAGAAAACACTTTGCCTCTCCGCCAGAGACTAAGTCCAATTGGTTAATCATTTCTCAAGGCCACAATTTGCCTGCCGTTCAGAGACTAAGTCCAATTGGTTAACCATTTCTCGTGAAAACACTTTGCCTCTCCGCCAGAGACTAAGTCCAATTGGTTAACCATTTCTCTTGAAAACACTTTGCCTCTCCGCCAGAGACTAAGTCCAATTGGTTAACCATTTCTCAGGAAAACACTTTGCCTCTCTGCCAGAGACTAAGTCCAATTGGTTAACCATTTCTCTTGAAAACACTTTGTCTCTCCGCCAGAGACTAAGTCCAATTGGTTAACCATTTCTCTTGAAAACACTTTGCCTCTCTGCCAGAGACTAAGTCCAATTGGTTAACCATTTCTCGTGAAAACACTTTGCCTCTCTGCCAGAGACTAAGTCCAATTGGTTATCCATTTCTCTTGAAAACACTTTGTCTCTCCGCCAGAGACTAAGTCCAATTGGTTAACCATTTCTCTGGAAAACACTTTGCCTCTCTGCCAGAGACTAAGTCCAATTGGTTAACCATTTCTCTTGAAAACACTTTGCCTCTCTGCCAGAGACTAAGTCCAATTGGTTAACCATTTCTCTTGAAAACACTTTGTCTCTCCGCCAGAGACTAAGTCCAATTGGTTAATCATTTCTCTTGAAAACACTTTGCCTCTCCGCCAGAGACTAAGTCCAATTGGTTAACCATTTCTCAGGAAAACACTTTGCCTCTCCGCCAGAGACTAAGTCCAATTGGTTAACCATTTCTCTTGAAAACACTTTGCCTCTCTGCCAGAGACGAAGTCCAATTGGTTAACCATTTCTCAGGGGCTCACCGAGGGCAATCTGTAACGTCTCGCGGGCCCGGGGGCCCCTTTGCACGGCCTGCCAATGCAATCCGAGCCGCACTGTCCTTCGTTTGGTTAACCATTTCTCAGGGGCACACCGAGGGCACCCTGCATTGTCTCGCGGGCCCGGAGGCCACTTTGCACGGCCTGCCAACGCAATGCGAGGTGCTTCGCCCTTGGCCGCCTTCCCGGCCGGCTTCGGGACGTTTCGGGGGCTCTCACCGGGGCAAATCCGGTCCCCCGGGCGATTAGGAGGCCTCCCCGGGCAGGCCCGGGCTTCAGGCCGCCGCTTTTCCATCCCGGCCGAAAGAGGCGAAAAATGCCGAAAATGGCCAAAAATGGCCGCCGGCAGGGCCTCTCGGTCGGTTTGGCGGCAGCCTGGGTCGGTCCCTGCAGACCTGGAGGCTCGAGAAGGTTTTTGGCGATGTCGACCGATTCTCGATTTGCCACCTCCTACTATTCTGCAGGTACCCCGCCAACCTCCCCTGCCGACAATTCCAACCGTAAGGTCGGGCGGTAGTCCTACCGACGAAGAGGCCCCAAAGCCCGCAAAACGCCATTTTGCCCTTTCCTCATCGGGACTTCCGCGGGGAACTCATTAACCAGCTCCATGAGTGGCATGCCAGAAATTGCAACTTGACCCGTCGCCGGGCAGATTCGCTACTCTCTGCGGGAATACCCCCACCGGGTGCCGGGTAAAGGCCTCGGATCTGACCTCATGGACTTCCGTCTGTGCACGGATTTTGCTCTCGCGGGCCCAAGAGCCTCATTGCCCGGCCTGCCAATGCAACCCGAGGTCCATTGGCCTCATTGGTTAATTATTTCTCGAGAAAACACTTTGCCTCTCCGCCAGAGACTAAGTCCAATTGGTTAACCATTTCTCTTGAAAACACTTTGCCTCTCTGCCAGAGACTAAGTCCAATTGGTTAACCATTTCTCGTGAAAACACTTTGTCTCTCCGCCAGAGACTAAGTCCAATTGGTTAACCATTTCTCTGGAAAACACTTTGCCTCTCTGCCAGAGACTAAGTCCAATTGGTTAACCATTTCTCTTGAAAACACTTTGCCTCTCTGCCAGAGACTAAGTCCAATTGGTTAACCATTTCTCTTGAAAACACTTTGTCTCTCCTCCAGAGACTAAGTCCAATTGGTTAATCATTTCTCTTGAAAACACTTTGCCTCTCCGCCAGAGACTAAGTCCAATTGGTTAACCATTTCTCAGGAAAACACTTTGCCTCTCTGCCAGAGACTAAGTCCAATTGGTTAACCATTTCTCGTGAAAACACTTTGCCTCTCCGCCAGAGACTAAGTCCAATTGGTTAATCATTTCTCAAGGCCACAATTTGCCTGCCGTTCAGAGACTCAGTCCAATTGGTTAATCATTTCTCAAGGCCACAATTTGCCTGCCGTTCAGAGACCAAGTCCAATTGGTTAACCATTTCTCTTGAAAACACTTTGCCTCTCTGCCAGAGACTAAGTCCAATTGGTTAACCATTTCTCGTGAAAACACTTTGTCTCTCCGCCAGAGACTAAGTCCAATTGGTTAATCATTTCTCAAGGCCACAATTTGCCTGCCGTTCAGAGACCAAGTCCAATTGGTTAACCATTTCTCTTGAAAACACTTTGTCTCTCCGCCAGAGACTAAGTCCAATTGGTTAATCATTTCTCAAGGCCACAATTTGCCTGCCGTTCAGAGACCAAGTCCAATTGGTTAACCATTTCTCTTGAAAACACTTTGCCTCTCTGCCAGAGACTAAGTCCAATTGGTTAACCATTTCTCTTGAAAACACTTTGTCTCTCCGCCAGAGACTAAGTCCAATTGGTTAATCATTTCTCTTGAAAACACTTTGCCTCTCTGCCAGAGACTAAGTCCAATTGGTTAACCATTTCTCGTGAAAACACTTTGCCTCTCTGCCAGAGACTAAGTCCAATTGGTTAACCATTTCTCGTGAAAACACTTTGCCTCTCTGCCAGAGACTAAGTCCAATTGGTTAACCATTTCTCGTGAAAACACTTTGTCTCTCTGCCAGAGACTAAGTCCAATTGGTTAACCATTTCTCAGGGGCTCACCGAGGGCAATCTGTAACGTCTCGCGGGCCCGGGGGCCCCTTTGCACGGCCTGCCAATGCAATCCGAGGCGCACTGTCCTTCGTTTGGTTAACCATTTCTCAGGGGCACACCGAGGGCACCCTGCATTGTCTCGCGGGCCCGGAGGCCACTTTGCACGGCCTGCCAATGCAATCCGAGGTGCTTCGCCCTTGGCCGCCTTCCCGGCCGGCTTCGGGACGTTTCCGGGGCTCTCACCGGGGCAAATCCGGTCCCCCGGGCGATTAGGAGGCCTCCCCGGGCAGGCCCGGGCTTCAGGCCGCCGCTTTTCCATCCCGGCCGACAGAGGCGAAAAATGCCGAAAATGGCCAAAAATGGCCGCCGGCAGGGCCTGTCGGTCGGTTTGGCGGCAGCCTGGGTCGGTCCCTGCAGACCTGGAGGCTCGAGAAGGTTTTTGGCGATGTCGACCGATTCTCGATTTGCCACCTCCTACTATTCTGCAGGTACCCCGCCAACCTCCCCTGCCAACAATTCCAACCGTAAGGTCGGGCGGTAGTCCTACCGTCCAGGAGGCCCTAAAAGCCCGCAAAACGCCATTTTACCCTTTCCTCATCGGGACTTCCGAGGGGAACTCATTAACCAGCTCCAGGAGTGGCATGCCAGAAATTGCAACTTGACCCGTCGCCGGGCAGATTCGCTACTCTCTGCGGGAATACCCCCACCGGGTGCCGGGTAAAGGCCTCGGATCTGACCTCATGGACTTCCGTCTGTGCACGGATTTTGCTCTCGCGGGCCCAAGAGCCACTTTGCCCGGCCTGCCAATGCAAACCGAGGTCCATTGTCCTCATTGGTTCATTATTTCTCGAGAAAACACTTTGCCTCTCCGCCAGAGACTAAGTCCAATTGGTTAATCATTTCTCAAGGCCACAATTTGCCTGCCGTTCAGAGACTAAGTCCAATTGGTTAACCATTTCTCGTGAAAACACTTTGCCTCTCCGCCAGAGACTAAGTCCAATTGGTTAACCATTTCTCTTGAAAACACTTTGCCTCTCCGCCAGAGACTAAGTCCAATTGGTTAACCATTTCTCAGGAAAACACTTTGCCTCTCTGCCAGAGACTAAGTCCAATTGGTTAACCATTTCTCTTGAAAACACTTTGTCTCTCCGCCAGAGACTAAGTCCAATTGGTTAACCATTTCTCTTGAAAACACTTTGCCTCTCTGCCAGAGACTAAGTCCAATTGGTTAACCATTTCTCGTGAAAACACTTTGCCTCTCTGCCAGAGACTAAGTCCAATTGGTTATCCATTTCTCTTGAAAACACTTTGTCTCTCCGCCAGAGACTAAGTCCAATTGGTTAACCATTTCTCTGGAAAACACTTTGCCTCTCTGCCAGAGACTAAGTCCAATTGGTTAACCATTTCTCTTGAAAACACTTTGCCTCTCTGCCAGAGACTAAGTCCAATTGGTTAACCATTTCTCTTGAAAACACTTTGTCTCTCCGCCAGAGACTAAGTCCAATTGGTTAATCATTTCTCTTGAAAACACTTTGCCTCTCCGCCAGAGACTAAGTCCAATTGGTTAACCATTTCTCAGGAAAACACTTTGCCTCTCCGCCAGAGACTAAGTCCAATTGGTTAACCATTTCTCTTGAAAACACTTTGCCTCTCTGCCAGAGACGAAGTCCAATTGGTTAACCATTTCTCAGGGGCTCACCGAGGGCAATCTGTAACGTCTCGCGGGCCCGGGGGCCCCTTTGCACGGCCTGCCAATGCAATCCGAGCCGCACTGTCCTTCGTTTGGTTAACCATTTCTCAGGGGCACACCGAGGGCACCCTGCATTGTCTCGCGGGCCCGGAGGCCACTTTGCACGGCCTGCCAACGCAATGCGAGGTGCTTCGCCCTTGGCCGCCTTCCCGGCCGGCTTCGGGACGTTTCGGGGGCTCTCACCGGGGCAAATCCGGTCCCCCGGGCGATTAGGAGGCCTCCCCGGGCAGGCCCGGGCTTCAGGCCGCCGCTTTTCCATCCCGGCCGAAAGAGGCGAAAAATGCCGAAAATGGCCAAAAATGGCCGCCGGCAGGGCCTCTCGGTCGGTTTGGCGGCAGCCTGGGTCGGTCCCTGCAGACCTGGAGGCTCGAGAAGGTTTTTGGCGATGTCGACCGATTCTCGATTTGCCACCTCCTACTATTCTGCAGGTACCCCGCCAACCTCCCCTGCCGACAATTCCAACCGTAAGGTCGGGCGGTAGTCCTACCGACGAAGAGGCCCCAAAGCCCGCAAAACGCCATTTTGCCCTTTCCTCATCGGGACTTCCGCGGGGAACTCATTAACCAGCTCCATGAGTGGCATGCCAGAAATTGCAACTTGACCCGTCGCCGGGCAGATTCGCTACTCTCTGCGGGAATACCCCCACCGGGTGCCGGGTAAAGGCCTCGGATCTGACCTCATGGACTTCCGTCTGTGCACGGATTTTGCTCTCGCGGGCCCAAGAGCCTCATTGCCCGGCCTGCCAATGCAACCCGAGGTCCATTGGCCTCATTGGTTAATTATTTCTCGAGAAAACACTTTGCCTCTCCGCCAGAGACTAAGTCCAATTGGTTAACCATTTCTCTTGAAAACACTTTGCCTCTCTGCCAGAGACTAAGTCCAATTGGTTAACCATTTCTCGTGAAAACACTTTGTCTCTCCGCCAGAGACTAAGTCCAATTGGTTAACCATTTCTCTGGAAAACACTTTGCCTCTCTGCCAGAGACTAAGTCCAATTGGTTAACCATTTCTCTTGAAAACACTTTGCCTCTCTGCCAGAGACTAAGTCCAATTGGTTAACCATTTCTCTTGAAAACACTTTGTCTCTCCTCCAGAGACTAAGTCCAATTGGTTAATCATTTCTCTTGAAAACACTTTGCCTCTCCGCCAGAGACTAAGTCCAATTGGTTAACCATTTCTCAGGAAAACACTTTGCCTCTCTGCCAGAGACTAAGTCCAATTGGTTAACCATTTCTCGTGAAAACACTTTGCCTCTCCGCCAGAGACTAAGTCCAATTGGTTAATCATTTCTCAAGGCCACAATTTGCCTGCCGTTCAGAGACTCAGTCCAATTGGTTAATCATTTCTCAAGGCCACAATTTGCCTGCCGTTCAGAGACCAAGTCCAATTGGTTAACCATTTCTCTTGAAAACACTTTGCCTCTCTGCCAGAGACTAAGTCCAATTGGTTAACCATTTCTCGTGAAAACACTTTGTCTCTCCGCCAGAGACTAAGTCCAATTGGTTAATCATTTCTCAAGGCCACAATTTGCCTGCCGTTCAGAGACCAAGTCCAATTGGTTAACCATTTCTCTTGAAAACACTTTGTCTCTCCGCCAGAGACTAAGTCCAATTGGTTAATCATTTCTCAAGGCCACAATTTGCCTGCCGTTCAGAGACCAAGTCCAATTGGTTAACCATTTCTCTTGAAAACACTTTGCCTCTCTGCCAGAGACTAAGTCCAATTGGTTAACCATTTCTCTTGAAAACACTTTGTCTCTCCGCCAGAGACTAAGTCCAATTGGTTAATCATTTCTCTTGAAAACACTTTGCCTCTCTGCCAGAGACTAAGTCCAATTGGTTAACCATTTCTCGTGAAAACACTTTGCCTCTCTGCCAGAGACTAAGTCCAATTGGTTAACCATTTCTCGTGAAAACACTTTGCCTCTCTGCCAGAGACTAAGTCCAATTGGTTAACCATTTCTCGTGAAAACACTTTGTCTCTCTGCCAGAGACTAAGTCCAATTGGTTAACCATTTCTCAGGGGCTCACCGAGGGCAATCTGTAACGTCTCGCGGGCCCGGGGGCCCCTTTGCACGGCCTGCCAATGCAATCCGAGGCGCACTGTCCTTCGTTTGGTTAACCATTTCTCAGGGGCACACCGAGGGCACCCTGCATTGTCTCGCGGGCCCGGAGGCCACTTTGCACGGCCTGCCAATGCAATCCGAGGTGCTTCGCCCTTGGCCGCCTTCCCGGCCGGCTTCGGGACGTTTCCGGGGCTCTCACCGGGGCAAATCCGGTCCCCCGGGCGATTAGGAGGCCTCCCCGGGCAGGCCCGGGCTTCAGGCCGCCGCTTTTCCATCCCGGCCGACAGAGGCGAAAAATGCCGAAAATGGCCAAAAATGGCCGCCGGCAGGGCCTGTCGGTCGGTTTGGCGGCAGCCTGGGTCGGTCCCTGCAGACCTGGAGGCTCGAGAAGGTTTTTGGCGATGTCGACCGATTCTCGATTTGCCACCTCCTACTATTCTGCAGGTACCCCGCCAACCTCCCCTGCCAACAATTCCAACCGTAAGGTCGGGCGGTAGTCCTACCGTCCAGGAGGCCCTAAAAGCCCGCAAAACGCCATTTTACCCTTTCCTCATCGGGACTTCCGAGGGGAACTCATTAACCAGCTCCAGGAGTGGCATGCCAGAAATTGCAACTTGACCCGTCGCCGGGCAGATTCGCTACTCTCTGCGGGAATACCCCCACCGGGTGCCGGGTAAAGGCCTCGGATCTGACCTCATGGACTTCCGTCTGTGCACGGATTTTGCTCTCGCGGGCCCAAGAGCCACTTTGCCCGGCCTGCCAATGCAAACCGAGGTCCATTGTCCTCATTGGTTCATTATTTCTCGAGAAAACACTTTGCCTCTCCGCCAGAGACTAAGTCCAATTGGTTAATCATTTCTCAAGGCCACAATTTGCCTGCCGTTCAGAGACTAAGTCCAATTGGTTAACCATTTCTCGTGAAAACACTTTGCCTCTCCGCCAGAGACTAAGTCCAATTGGTTAACCATTTCTCTTGAAAACACTTTGCCTCTCCGCCAGAGACTAAGTCCAATTGGTTAACCATTTCTCAGGAAAACACTTTGCCTCTCTGCCAGAGACTAAGTCCAATTGGTTAACCATTTCTCTTGAAAACACTTTGTCTCTCCGCCAGAGACTAAGTCCAATTGGTTAACCATTTCTCTTGAAAACACTTTGCCTCTCTGCCAGAGACTAAGTCCAATTGGTTAACCATTTCTCGTGAAAACACTTTGCCTCTCTGCCAGAGACTAAGTCCAATTGGTTATCCATTTCTCTTGAAAACACTTTGTCTCTCCGCCAGAGACTAAGTCCAATTGGTTAACCATTTCTCTGGAAAACACTTTGCCTCTCTGCCAGAGACTAAGTCCAATTGGTTAACCATTTCTCTTGAAAACACTTTGCCTCTCTGCCAGAGACTAAGTCCAATTGGTTAACCATTTCTCTTGAAAACACTTTGTCTCTCCGCCAGAGACTAAGTCCAATTGGTTAATCATTTCTCTTGAAAACACTTTGCCTCTCCGCCAGAGACTAAGTCCAATTGGTTAACCATTTCTCAGGAAAACACTTTGCCTCTCCGCCAGAGACTAAGTCCAATTGGTTAACCATTTCTCTTGAAAACACTTTGCCTCTCTGCCAGAGACTAAGTCCAATTGGTTAACCATTTCTCAGGGGCTCACCGAGGGCAATCTGTAACGTCTCGCGGGCCCGGGGGCCCCTTTGCACGGCCTGCCAATGCAATCCGAGCCGCACTGTCCTTCGTTTGGTTAACCATTTCTCAGGGGCACACCGAGGGCACCCTGCATTGTCTCGCGGGCCCGGAGGCCACTTTGCACGGCCTGCCAACGCAATGCGAGGTGCTTCGCCCTTGGCCGCCTTCCCGGCCGGCTTCGGGACGTTTCGGGGGCTCTCACCGGGGCAAATCCGGTCCCCCGGGCGATTAGGAGGCCTCCCCGGGCAGGCCCGGGCTTCAGGCCGCCGCTTTTCCATCCCGGCCGAAAGAGGCGAAAAATGCCGAAAATGGCCAAAAATGGCCGCCGGCAGGGCCTCTCGGTCGGTTTGGCGGCAGCCTGGGTCGGTCCCTGCAGACCTGGAGGCTCGAGAAGGTTTTTGGCGATGTCGACCGATTCTCGATTTGCCACCTCCTACTATTCTGCAGGTACCCCGCCAACCTCCCCTGCCGACAATTCCAACCGTAAGGTCGGGCGGTAGTCCTACCGACGAAGAGGCCCCAAAGCCCGCAAAACGCCATTTTGCCCTTTCCTCATCGGGACTTCCGCGGGGAACTCATTAACCAGCTCCATGAGTGGCATGCCAGAAATTGCAACTTGACCCGTCGCCGGGCAGATTCGCTACTCTCTGCGGGAATACCCCCACCGGGTGCCGGGTAAAGGCCTCGGATCTGACCTCATGGACTTCCGTCTGTGCACGGATTTTGCTCTCGCGGGCCCAAGAGCCTCATTGCCCGGCCTGCCAATGCAACCCGAGGTCCATTGGCCTCATTGGTTAATTATTTCTCGAGAAAACACTTTGCCTCTCCGCCAGAGACTAAGTCCAATTGGTTAACCATTTCTCTTGAAAACACTTTGCCTCTCTGCCAGAGACTAAGTCCAATTGGTTAACCATTTCTCGTGAAAACACTTTGTCTCTCCGCCAGAGACTAAGTCCAATTGGTTAACCATTTCTCTGGAAAACACTTTGCCTCTCTGCCAGAGACTAAGTCCAATTGGTTAACCATTTCTCTTGAAAACACTTTGCCTCTCTGCCAGAGACTAAGTCCAATTGGTTAACCATTTCTCTTGAAAACACTTTGTCTCTCCTCCAGAGACTAAGTCCAATTGGTTAATCATTTCTCTTGAAAACACTTTGCCTCTCCGCCAGAGACTAAGTCCAATTGGTTAACCATTTCTCAGGAAAACACTTTGCCTCTCTGCCAGAGACTAAGTCCAATTGGTTAACCATTTCTCGTGAAAACACTTTGCCTCTCCGCCAGAGACTAAGTCCAATTGGTTAATCATTTCTCAAGGCCACAATTTGCCTGCCGTTCAGAGACTCAGTCCAATTGGTTAATCATTTCTCAAGGCCACAATTTGCCTGCCGTTCAGAGACCAAGTCCAATTGGTTAACCATTTCTCTTGAAAACACTTTGCCTCTCTGCCAGAGACTAAGTCCAATTGGTTAACCATTTCTCGTGAAAACACTTTGTCTCTCCGCCAGAGACTAAGTCCAATTGGTTAATCATTTCTCAAGGCCACAATTTGCCTGCCGTTCAGAGACCAAGTCCAATTGGTTAACCATTTCTCTTGAAAACACTTTGTCTCTCCGCCAGAGACTAAGTCCAATTGGTTAATCATTTCTCAAGGCCACAATTTGCCTGCCGTTCAGAGACCAAGTCCAATTGGTTAACCATTTCTCTTGAAAACACTTTGCCTCTCTGCCAGAGACTAAGTCCAATTGGTTAACCATTTCTCTTGAAAACACTTTGTCTCTCCGCCAGAGACTAAGTCCAATTGGTTAATCATTTCTCTTGAAAACACTTTGCCTCTCTGCCAGAGACTAAGTCCAATTGGTTAACCATTTCTCGTGAAAACACTTTGCCTCTCTGCCAGAGACTAAGTCCAATTGGTTAACCATTTCTCGTGAAAACACTTTGCCTCTCTGCCAGAGACTAAGTCCAATTGGTTAACCATTTCTCGTGAAAACACTTTGTCTCTCTGCCAGAGACTAAGTCCAATTGGTTAACCATTTCTCAGGGGCTCACCGAGGGCAATCTGTAACGTCTCGCGGGCCCGGGGGCCCCTTTGCACGGCCTGCCAATGCAATCCGAGGCGCACTGTCCTTCGTTTGGTTAACCATTTCTCAGGGGCACACCGAGGGCACCCTGCATTGTCTCGCGGGCCCGGAGGCCACTTTGCACGGCCTGCCAATGCAATCCGAGGTGCTTCGCCCTTGGCCGCCTTCCCGGCCGGCTTCGGGACGTTTCCGGGGCTCTCACCGGGGCAAATCCGGTCCCCCGGGCGATTAGGAGGCCTCCCCGGGCAGGCCCGGGCTTCAGGCCGCCGCTTTTCCATCCCGGCCGACAGAGGCGAAAAATGCCGAAAATGGCCAAAAATGGCCGCCGGCAGGGCCTGTCGGTCGGTTTGGCGGCAGCCTGGGTCGGTCCCTGCAGACCTGGAGGCTCGAGAAGGTTTTTGGCGATGTCGACCGATTCTCGATTTGCCACCTCCTACTATTCTGCAGGTACCCCGCCAACCTCCCCTGCCAACAATTCCAACCGTAAGGTCGGGCGGTAGTCCTACCGTCCAGGAGGCCCTAAAAGCCCGCAAAACGCCATTTTACCCTTTCCTCATCGGGACTTCCGAGGGGAACTCATTAACCAGCTCCAGGAGTGGCATGCCAGAAATTGCAACTTGACCCGTCGCCGGGCAGATTCGCTACTCTCTGCGGGAATACCCCCACCGGGTGCCGGGTAAAGGCCTCGGATCTGACCTCATGGACTTCCGTCTGTGCACGGATTTTGCTCTCGCGGGCCCAAGAGCCACTTTGCCCGGCCTGCCAATGCAAACCGAGGTCCATTGTCCTCATTGGTTCATTATTTCTCGAGAAAACACTTTGCCTCTCCGCCAGAGACTAAGTCCAATTGGTTAATCATTTCTCAAGGCCACAATTTGCCTGCCGTTCAGAGACTAAGTCCAATTGGTTAACCATTTCTCGTGAAAACACTTTGCCTCTCCGCCAGAGACTAAGTCCAATTGGTTAACCATTTCTCTTGAAAACACTTTGCCTCTCCGCCAGAGACTAAGTCCAATTGGTTAACCATTTCTCAGGAAAACACTTTGCCTCTCTGCCAGAGACTAAGTCCAATTGGTTAACCATTTCTCTTGAAAACACTTTGTCTCTCCGCCAGAGACTAAGTCCAATTGGTTAACCATTTCTCTTGAAAACACTTTGCCTCTCTGCCAGAGACTAAGTCCAATTGGTTAACCATTTCTCGTGAAAACACTTTGCCTCTCTGCCAGAGACTAAGTCCAATTGGTTATCCATTTCTCTTGAAAACACTTTGTCTCTCCGCCAGAGACTAAGTCCAATTGGTTAACCATTTCTCTGGAAAACACTTTGCCTCTCTGCCAGAGACTAAGTCCAATTGGTTAACCATTTCTCTTGAAAACACTTTGCCTCTCTGCCAGAGACTAAGTCCAATTGGTTAACCATTTCTCTTGAAAACACTTTGTCTCTCCGCCAGAGACTAAGTCCAATTGGTTAATCATTTCTCTTGAAAACACTTTGCCTCTCCGCCAGAGACTAAGTCCAATTGGTTAACCATTTCTCAGGAAAACACTTTGCCTCTCCGCCAGAGACTAAGTCCAATTGGTTAACCATTTCTCTTGAAAACACTTTGCCTCTCTGCCAGAGACGAAGTCCAATTGGTTAACCATTTCTCAGGGGCTCACCGAGGGCAATCTGTAACGTCTCGCGGGCCCGGGGGCCCCTTTGCACGGCCTGCCAATGCAATCCGAGCCGCACTGTCCTTCGTTTGGTTAACCATTTCTCAGGGGCACACCGAGGGCACCCTGCATTGTCTCGCGGGCCCGGAGGCCACTTTGCACGGCCTGCCAACGCAATGCGAGGTGCTTCGCCCTTGGCCGCCTTCCCGGCCGGCTTCGGGACGTTTCGGGGGCTCTCACCGGGGCAAATCCGGTCCCCCGGGCGATTAGGAGGCCTCCCCGGGCAGGCCCGGGCTTCAGGCCGCCGCTTTTCCATCCCGGCCGAAAGAGGCGAAAAATGCCGAAAATGGCCAAAAATGGCCGCCGGCAGGGCCTCTCGGTCGGTTTGGCGGCAGCCTGGGTCGGTCCCTGCAGACCTGGAGGCTCGAGAAGGTTTTTGGCGATGTCGACCGATTCTCGATTTGCCACCTCCTACTATTCTGCAGGTACCCCGCCAACCTCCCCTGCCGACAATTCCAACCGTAAGGTCGGGCGGTAGTCCTACCGACGAAGAGGCCCCAAAGCCCGCAAAACGCCATTTTGCCCTTTCCTCATCGGGACTTCCGCGGGGAACTCATTAACCAGCTCCATGAGTGGCATGCCAGAAATTGCAACTTGACCCGTCGCCGGGCAGATTCGCTACTCTCTGCGGGAATACCCCCACCGGGTGCCGGGTAAAGGCCTCGGATCTGACCTCATGGACTTCCGTCTGTGCACGGATTTTGCTCTCGCGGGCCCAAGAGCCTCATTGCCCGGCCTGCCAATGCAACCCGAGGTCCATTGGCCTCATTGGTTAATTATTTCTCGAGAAAACACTTTGCCTCTCCGCCAGAGACTAAGTCCAATTGGTTAACCATTTCTCTTGAAAACACTTTGCCTCTCTGCCAGAGACTAAGTCCAATTGGTTAACCATTTCTCGTGAAAACACTTTGTCTCTCCGCCAGAGACTAAGTCCAATTGGTTAACCATTTCTCTGGAAAACACTTTGCCTCTCTGCCAGAGACTAAGTCCAATTGGTTAACCATTTCTCTTGAAAACACTTTGCCTCTCTGCCAGAGACTAAGTCCAATTGGTTAACCATTTCTCTTGAAAACACTTTGTCTCTCCTCCAGAGACTAAGTCCAATTGGTTAATCATTTCTCTTGAAAACACTTTGCCTCTCCGCCAGAGACTAAGTCCAATTGGTTAACCATTTCTCAGGAAAACACTTTGCCTCTCTGCCAGAGACTAAGTCCAATTGGTTAACCATTTCTCGTGAAAACACTTTGCCTCTCCGCCAGAGACTAAGTCCAATTGGTTAATCATTTCTCAAGGCCACAATTTGCCTGCCGTTCAGAGACTCAGTCCAATTGGTTAATCATTTCTCAAGGCCACAATTTGCCTGCCGTTCAGAGACCAAGTCCAATTGGTTAACCATTTCTCTTGAAAACACTTTGCCTCTCTGCCAGAGACTAAGTCCAATTGGTTAACCATTTCTCGTGAAAACACTTTGTCTCTCCGCCAGAGACTAAGTCCAATTGGTTAATCATTTCTCAAGGCCACAATTTGCCTGCCGTTCAGAGACCAAGTCCAATTGGTTAACCATTTCTCTTGAAAACACTTTGTCTCTCCGCCAGAGACTAAGTCCAATTGGTTAATCATTTCTCAAGGCCACAATTTGCCTGCCGTTCAGAGACCAAGTCCAATTGGTTAACCATTTCTCTTGAAAACACTTTGCCTCTCTGCCAGAGACTAAGTCCAATTGGTTAACCATTTCTCTTGAAAACACTTTGTCTCTCCGCCAGAGACTAAGTCCAATTGGTTAATCATTTCTCTTGAAAACACTTTGCCTCTCTGCCAGAGACTAAGTCCAATTGGTTAACCATTTCTCGTGAAAACACTTTGCCTCTCTGCCAGAGACTAAGTCCAATTGGTTAACCATTTCTCGTGAAAACACTTTGCCTCTCTGCCAGAGACTAAGTCCAATTGGTTAACCATTTCTCGTGAAAACACTTTGTCTCTCTGCCAGAGACTAAGTCCAATTGGTTAACCATTTCTCAGGGGCTCACCGAGGGCAATCTGTAACGTCTCGCGGGCCCGGGGGCCCCTTTGCACGGCCTGCCAATGCAATCCGAGGCGCACTGTCCTTCGTTTGGTTAACCATTTCTCAGGGGCACACCGAGGGCACCCTGCATTGTCTCGCGGGCCCGGAGGCCACTTTGCACGGCCTGCCAATGCAATCCGAGGTGCTTCGCCCTTGGCCGCCTTCCCGGCCGGCTTCGGGACGTTTCCGGGGCTCTCACCGGGGCAAATCCGGTCCCCCGGGCGATTAGGAGGCCTCCCCGGGCAGGCCCGGGCTTCAGGCCGCCGCTTTTCCATCCCGGCCGACAGAGGCGAAAAATGCCGAAAATGGCCAAAAATGGCCGCCGGCAGGGCCTGTCGGTCGGTTTGGCGGCAGCCTGGGTCGGTCCCTGCAGACCTGGAGGCTCGAGAAGGTTTTTGGCGATGTCGACCGATTCTCGATTTGCCACCTCCTACTATTCTGCAGGTACCCCGCCAACCTCCCCTGCCAACAATTCCAACCGTAAGGTCGGGCGGTAGTCCTACCGTCCAGGAGGCCCTAAAAGCCCGCAAAACGCCATTTTACCCTTTCCTCATCGGGACTTCCGAGGGGAACTCATTAACCAGCTCCAGGAGTGGCATGCCAGAAATTGCAACTTGACCCGTCGCCGGGCAGATTCGCTACTCTCTGCGGGAATACCCCCACCGGGTGCCGGGTAAAGGCCTCGGATCTGACCTCATGGACTTCCGTCTGTGCACGGATTTTGCTCTCGCGGGCCCAAGAGCCACTTTGCCCGGCCTGCCAATGCAAACCGAGGTCCATTGTCCTCATTGGTTCATTATTTCTCGAGAAAACACTTTGCCTCTCCGCCAGAGACTAAGTCCAATTGGTTAATCATTTCTCAAGGCCACAATTTGCCTGCCGTTCAGAGACTAAGTCCAATTGGTTAACCATTTCTCGTGAAAACACTTTGCCTCTCCGCCAGAGACTAAGTCCAATTGGTTAACCATTTCTCTTGAAAACACTTTGCCTCTCCGCCAGAGACTAAGTCCAATTGGTTAACCATTTCTCAGGAAAACACTTTGCCTCTCTGCCAGAGACTAAGTCCAATTGGTTAACCATTTCTCTTGAAAACACTTTGTCTCTCCGCCAGAGACTAAGTCCAATTGGTTAACCATTTCTCTTGAAAACACTTTGCCTCTCTGCCAGAGACTAAGTCCAATTGGTTAACCATTTCTCGTGAAAACACTTTGCCTCTCTGCCAGAGACTAAGTCCAATTGGTTATCCATTTCTCTTGAAAACACTTTGTCTCTCCGCCAGAGACTAAGTCCAATTGGTTAACCATTTCTCTGGAAAACACTTTGCCTCTCTGCCAGAGACTAAGTCCAATTGGTTAACCATTTCTCTTGAAAACACTTTGCCTCTCTGCCAGAGACTAAGTCCAATTGGTTAACCATTTCTCTTGAAAACACTTTGTCTCTCCGCCAGAGACTAAGTCCAATTGGTTAATCATTTCTCTTGAAAACACTTTGCCTCTCCGCCAGAGACTAAGTCCAATTGGTTAACCATTTCTCAGGAAAACACTTTGCCTCTCCGCCAGAGACTAAGTCCAATTGGTTAACCATTTCTCTTGAAAACACTTTGCCTCTCTGCCAGAGACTAAGTCCAATTGGTTAACCATTTCTCAGGGGCTCACCGAGGGCAATCTGTAACGTCTCGCGGGCCCGGGGGCCCCTTTGCACGGCCTGCCAATGCAATCCGAGCCGCACTGTCCTTCGTTTGGTTAACCATTTCTCAGGGGCACACCGAGGGCACCCTGCATTGTCTCGCGGGCCCGGAGGCCACTTTGCACGGCCTGCCAACGCAATGCGAGGTGCTTCGCCCTTGGCCGCCTTCCCGGCCGGCTTCGGGACGTTTCGGGGGCTCTCACCGGGGCAAATCCGGTCCCCCGGGCGATTAGGAGGCCTCCCCGGGCAGGCCCGGGCTTCAGGCCGCCGCTTTTCCATCCCGGCCGAAAGAGGCGAAAAATGCCGAAAATGGCCAAAAATGGCCGCCGGCAGGGCCTCTCGGTCGGTTTGGCGGCAGCCTGGGTCGGTCCCTGCAGACCTGGAGGCTCGAGAAGGTTTTTGGCGATGTCGACCGATTCTCGATTTGCCACCTCCTACTATTCTGCAGGTACCCCGCCAACCTCCCCTGCCGACAATTCCAACCGTAAGGTCGGGCGGTAGTCCTACCGACGAAGAGGCCCCAAAGCCCGCAAAACGCCATTTTGCCCTTTCCTCATCGGGACTTCCGCGGGGAACTCATTAACCAGCTCCATGAGTGGCATGCCAGAAATTGCAACTTGACCCGTCGCCGGGCAGATTCGCTACTCTCTGCGGGAATACCCCCACCGGGTGCCGGGTAAAGGCCTCGGATCTGACCTCATGGACTTCCGTCTGTGCACGGATTTTGCTCTCGCGGGCCCAAGAGCCTCATTGCCCGGCCTGCCAATGCAACCCGAGGTCCATTGGCCTCATTGGTTAATTATTTCTCGAGAAAACACTTTGCCTCTCCGCCAGAGACTAAGTCCAATTGGTTAACCATTTCTCTTGAAAACACTTTGCCTCTCTGCCAGAGACTAAGTCCAATTGGTTAACCATTTCTCGTGAAAACACTTTGTCTCTCCGCCAGAGACTAAGTCCAATTGGTTAACCATTTCTCTGGAAAACACTTTGCCTCTCTGCCAGAGACTAAGTCCAATTGGTTAACCATTTCTCTTGAAAACACTTTGCCTCTCTGCCAGAGACTAAGTCCAATTGGTTAACCATTTCTCTTGAAAACACTTTGTCTCTCCTCCAGAGACTAAGTCCAATTGGTTAATCATTTCTCTTGAAAACACTTTGCCTCTCCGCCAGAGACTAAGTCCAATTGGTTAACCATTTCTCAGGAAAACACTTTGCCTCTCTGCCAGAGACTAAGTCCAATTGGTTAACCATTTCTCGTGAAAACACTTTGCCTCTCCGCCAGAGACTAAGTCCAATTGGTTAATCATTTCTCAAGGCCACAATTTGCCTGCCGTTCAGAGACTCAGTCCAATTGGTTAATCATTTCTCAAGGCCACAATTTGCCTGCCGTTCAGAGACCAAGTCCAATTGGTTAACCATTTCTCTTGAAAACACTTTGCCTCTCTGCCAGAGACTAAGTCCAATTGGTTAACCATTTCTCGTGAAAACACTTTGTCTCTCCGCCAGAGACTAAGTCCAATTGGTTAATCATTTCTCAAGGCCACAATTTGCCTGCCGTTCAGAGACCAAGTCCAATTGGTTAACCATTTCTCTTGAAAACACTTTGTCTCTCCGCCAGAGACTAAGTCCAATTGGTTAATCATTTCTCAAGGCCACAATTTGCCTGCCGTTCAGAGACCAAGTCCAATTGGTTAACCATTTCTCTTGAAAACACTTTGCCTCTCTGCCAGAGACTAAGTCCAATTGGTTAACCATTTCTCTTGAAAACACTTTGTCTCTCCGCCAGAGACTAAGTCCAATTGGTTAATCATTTCTCTTGAAAACACTTTGCCTCTCTGCCAGAGACTAAGTCCAATTGGTTAACCATTTCTCGTGAAAACACTTTGCCTCTCTGCCAGAGACTAAGTCCAATTGGTTAACCATTTCTCGTGAAAACACTTTGCCTCTCTGCCAGAGACTAAGTCCAATTGGTTAACCATTTCTCGTGAAAACACTTTGTCTCTCTGCCAGAGACTAAGTCCAATTGGTTAACCATTTCTCAGGGGCTCACCGAGGGCAATCTGTAACGTCTCGCGGGCCCGGGGGCCCCTTTGCACGGCCTGCCAATGCAATCCGAGGCGCACTGTCCTTCGTTTGGTTAACCATTTCTCAGGGGCACACCGAGGGCACCCTGCATTGTCTCGCGGGCCCGGAGGCCACTTTGCACGGCCTGCCAATGCAATCCGAGGTGCTTCGCCCTTGGCCGCCTTCCCGGCCGGCTTCGGGACGTTTCCGGGGCTCTCACCGGGGCAAATCCGGTCCCCCGGGCGATTAGGAGGCCTCCCCGGGCAGGCCCGGGCTTCAGGCCGCCGCTTTTCCATCCCGGCCGACAGAGGCGAAAAATGCCGAAAATGGCCAAAAATGGCCGCCGGCAGGGCCTGTCGGTCGGTTTGGCGGCAGCCTGGGTCGGTCCCTGCAGACCTGGAGGCTCGAGAAGGTTTTTGGCGATGTCGACCGATTCTCGATTTGCCACCTCCTACTATTCTGCAGGTACCCCGCCAACCTCCCCTGCCAACAATTCCAACCGTAAGGTCGGGCGGTAGTCCTACCGTCCAGGAGGCCCTAAAAGCCCGCAAAACGCCATTTTACCCTTTCCTCATCGGGACTTCCGAGGGGAACTCATTAACCAGCTCCAGGAGTGGCATGCCAGAAATTGCAACTTGACCCGTCGCCGGGCAGATTCGCTACTCTCTGCGGGAATACCCCCACCGGGTGCCGGGTAAAGGCCTCGGATCTGACCTCATGGACTTCCGTCTGTGCACGGATTTTGCTCTCGCGGGCCCAAGAGCCACTTTGCCCGGCCTGCCAATGCAAACCGAGGTCCATTGTCCTCATTGGTTCATTATTTCTCGAGAAAACACTTTGCCTCTCCGCCAGAGACTAAGTCCAATTGGTTAATCATTTCTCAAGGCCACAATTTGCCTGCCGTTCAGAGACTAAGTCCAATTGGTTAACCATTTCTCGTGAAAACACTTTGCCTCTCCGCCAGAGACTAAGTCCAATTGGTTAACCATTTCTCTTGAAAACACTTTGCCTCTCCGCCAGAGACTAAGTCCAATTGGTTAACCATTTCTCAGGAAAACACTTTGCCTCTCTGCCAGAGACTAAGTCCAATTGGTTAACCATTTCTCTTGAAAACACTTTGTCTCTCCGCCAGAGACTAAGTCCAATTGGTTAACCATTTCTCTTGAAAACACTTTGCCTCTCTGCCAGAGACTAAGTCCAATTGGTTAACCATTTCTCGTGAAAACACTTTGCCTCTCTGCCAGAGACTAAGTCCAATTGGTTATCCATTTCTCTTGAAAACACTTTGTCTCTCCGCCAGAGACTAAGTCCAATTGGTTAACCATTTCTCTGGAAAACACTTTGCCTCTCTGCCAGAGACTAAGTCCAATTGGTTAACCATTTCTCTTGAAAACACTTTGCCTCTCTGCCAGAGACTAAGTCCAATTGGTTAACCATTTCTCTTGAAAACACTTTGTCTCTCCGCCAGAGACTAAGTCCAATTGGTTAATCATTTCTCTTGAAAACACTTTGCCTCTCCGCCAGAGACTAAGTCCAATTGGTTAACCATTTCTCAGGAAAACACTTTGCCTCTCCGCCAGAGACTAAGTCCAATTGGTTAACCATTTCTCTTGAAAACACTTTGCCTCTCTGCCAGAGACTAAGTCCAATTGGTTAACCATTTCTCAGGGGCTCACCGAGGGCAATCTGTAACGTCTCGCGGGCCCGGGGGCCCCTTTGCACGGCCTGCCAATGCAATCCGAGCCGCACTGTCCTTCGTTTGGTTAACCATTTCTCAGGGGCACACCGAGGGCACCCTGCATTGTCTCGCGGGCCCGGAGGCCACTTTGCACGGCCTGCCAACGCAATGCGAGGTGCTTCGCCCTTGGCCGCCTTCCCGGCCGGCTTCGGGACGTTTCGGGGGCTCTCACCGGGGCAAATCCGGTCCCCCGGGCGATTAGGAGGCCTCCCCGGGCAGGCCCGGGCTTCAGGCCGCCGCTTTTCCATCCCGGCCGAAAGAGGCGAAAAATGCCGAAAATGGCCAAAAATGGCCGCCGGCAGGGCCTCTCGGTCGGTTTGGCGGCAGCCTGGGTCGGTCCCTGCAGACCTGGAGGCTCGAGAAGGTTTTTGGCGATGTCGACCGATTCTCGATTTGCCACCTCCTACTATTCTGCAGGTACCCCGCCAACCTCCCCTGCCGACAATTCCAACCGTAAGGTCGGGCGGTAGTCCTACCGACGAAGAGGCCCCAAAGCCCGCAAAACGCCATTTTGCCCTTTCCTCATCGGGACTTCCGCGGGGAACTCATTAACCAGCTCCATGAGTGGCATGCCAGAAATTGCAACTTGACCCGTCGCCGGGCAGATTCGCTACTCTCTGCGGGAATACCCCCACCGGGTGCCGGGTAAAGGCCTCGGATCTGACCTCATGGACTTCCGTCTGTGCACGGATTTTGCTCTCGCGGGCCCAAGAGCCTCATTGCCCGGCCTGCCAATGCAACCCGAGGTCCATTGGCCTCATTGGTTAATTATTTCTCGAGAAAACACTTTGCCTCTCCGCCAGAGACTAAGTCCAATTGGTTAACCATTTCTCTTGAAAACACTTTGCCTCTCTGCCAGAGACTAAGTCCAATTGGTTAACCATTTCTCGTGAAAACACTTTGTCTCTCCGCCAGAGACTAAGTCCAATTGGTTAACCATTTCTCTGGAAAACACTTTGCCTCTCTGCCAGAGACTAAGTCCAATTGGTTAACCATTTCTCTTGAAAACACTTTGCCTCTCTGCCAGAGACTAAGTCCAATTGGTTAACCATTTCTCTTGAAAACACTTTGTCTCTCCTCCAGAGACTAAGTCCAATTGGTTAATCATTTCTCTTGAAAACACTTTGCCTCTCCGCCAGAGACTAAGTCCAATTGGTTAACCATTTCTCAGGAAAACACTTTGCCTCTCTGCCAGAGACTAAGTCCAATTGGTTAACCATTTCTCGTGAAAACACTTTGCCTCTCCGCCAGAGACTAAGTCCAATTGGTTAATCATTTCTCAAGGCCACAATTTGCCTGCCGTTCAGAGACTCAGTCCAATTGGTTAATCATTTCTCAAGGCCACAATTTGCCTGCCGTTCAGAGACCAAGTCCAATTGGTTAACCATTTCTCTTGAAAACACTTTGCCTCTCTGCCAGAGACTAAGTCCAATTGGTTAACCATTTCTCGTGAAAACACTTTGTCTCTCCGCCAGAGACTAAGTCCAATTGGTTAATCATTTCTCAAGGCCACAATTTGCCTGCCGTTCAGAGACCAAGTCCAATTGGTTAACCATTTCTCTTGAAAACACTTTGTCTCTCCGCCAGAGACTAAGTCCAATTGGTTAATCATTTCTCAAGGCCACAATTTGCCTGCCGTTCAGAGACCAAGTCCAATTGGTTAACCATTTCTCTTGAAAACACTTTGCCTCTCTGCCAGAGACTAAGTCCAATTGGTTAACCATTTCTCTTGAAAACACTTTGTCTCTCCGCCAGAGACTAAGTCCAATTGGTTAATCATTTCTCTTGAAAACACTTTGCCTCTCTGCCAGAGACTAAGTCCAATTGGTTAACCATTTCTCGTGAAAACACTTTGCCTCTCTGCCAGAGACTAAGTCCAATTGGTTAACCATTTCTCGTGAAAACACTTTGCCTCTCTGCCAGAGACTAAGTCCAATTGGTTAACCATTTCTCGTGAAAACACTTTGTCTCTCTGCCAGAGACTAAGTCCAATTGGTTAACCATTTCTCAGGGGCTCACCGAGGGCAATCTGTAACGTCTCGCGGGCCCGGGGGCCCCTTTGCACGGCCTGCCAATGCAATCCGAGGCGCACTGTCCTTCGTTTGGTTAACCATTTCTCAGGGGCACACCGAGGGCACCCTGCATTGTCTCGCGGGCCCGGAGGCCACTTTGCACGGCCTGCCAATGCAATCCGAGGTGCTTCGCCCTTGGCCGCCTTCCCGGCCGGCTTCGGGACGTTTCCGGGGCTCTCACCGGGGCAAATCCGGTCCCCCGGGCGATTAGGAGGCCTCCCCGGGCAGGCCCGGGCTTCAGGCCGCCGCTTTTCCATCCCGGCCGACAGAGGCGAAAAATGCCGAAAATGGCCAAAAATGGCCGCCGGCAGGGCCTGTCGGTCGGTTTGGCGGCAGCCTGGGTCGGTCCCTGCAGACCTGGAGGCTCGAGAAGGTTTTTGGCGATGTCGACCGATTCTCGATTTGCCACCTCCTACTATTCTGCAGGTACCCCGCCAACCTCCCCTGCCAACAATTCCAACCGTAAGGTCGGGCGGTAGTCCTACCGTCCAGGAGGCCCTAAAAGCCCGCAAAACGCCATTTTACCCTTTCCTCATCGGGACTTCCGAGGGGAACTCATTAACCAGCTCCAGGAGTGGCATGCCAGAAATTGCAACTTGACCCGTCGCCGGGCAGATTCGCTACTCTCTGCGGGAATACCCCCACCGGGTGCCGGGTAAAGGCCTCGGATCTGACCTCATGGACTTCCGTCTGTGCACGGATTTTGCTCTCGCGGGCCCAAGAGCCACTTTGCCCGGCCTGCCAATGCAAACCGAGGTCCATTGTCCTCATTGGTTCATTATTTCTCGAGAAAACACTTTGCCTCTCCGCCAGAGACTAAGTCCAATTGGTTAATCATTTCTCAAGGCCACAATTTGCCTGCCGTTCAGAGACTAAGTCCAATTGGTTAACCATTTCTCGTGAAAACACTTTGCCTCTCCGCCAGAGACTAAGTCCAATTGGTTAACCATTTCTCTTGAAAACACTTTGCCTCTCCGCCAGAGACTAAGTCCAATTGGTTAACCATTTCTCAGGAAAACACTTTGCCTCTCTGCCAGAGACTAAGTCCAATTGGTTAACCATTTCTCTTGAAAACACTTTGTCTCTCCGCCAGAGACTAAGTCCAATTGGTTAACCATTTCTCTTGAAAACACTTTGCCTCTCTGCCAGAGACTAAGTCCAATTGGTTAACCATTTCTCGTGAAAACACTTTGCCTCTCTGCCAGAGACTAAGTCCAATTGGTTATCCATTTCTCTTGAAAACACTTTGTCTCTCCGCCAGAGACTAAGTCCAATTGGTTAACCATTTCTCTGGAAAACACTTTGCCTCTCTGCCAGAGACTAAGTCCAATTGGTTAACCATTTCTCTTGAAAACACTTTGCCTCTCTGCCAGAGACTAAGTCCAATTGGTTAACCATTTCTCTTGAAAACACTTTGTCTCTCCGCCAGAGACTAAGTCCAATTGGTTAATCATTTCTCTTGAAAACACTTTGCCTCTCCGCCAGAGACTAAGTCCAATTGGTTAACCATTTCTCAGGAAAACACTTTGCCTCTCCGCCAGAGACTAAGTCCAATTGGTTAACCATTTCTCTTGAAAACACTTTGCCTCTCTGCCAGAGACTAAGTCCAATTGGTTAACCATTTCTCAGGGGCTCACCGAGGGCAATCTGTAACGTCTCGCGGGCCCGGGGGCCCCTTTGCACGGCCTGCCAATGCAATCCGAGCCGCACTGTCCTTCGTTTGGTTAACCATTTCTCAGGGGCACACCGAGGGCACCCTGCATTGTCTCGCGGGCCCGGAGGCCACTTTGCACGGCCTGCCAACGCAATGCGAGGTGCTTCGCCCTTGGCCGCCTTCCCGGCCGGCTTCGGGACGTTTCGGGGGCTCTCACCGGGGCAAATCCGGTCCCCCGGGCGATTAGGAGGCCTCCCCGGGCAGGCCCGGGCTTCAGGCCGCCGCTTTTCCATCCCGGCCGAAAGAGGCGAAAAATGCCGAAAATGGCCAAAAATGGCCGCCGGCAGGGCCTCTCGGTCGGTTTGGCGGCAGCCTGGGTCGGTCCCTGCAGACCTGGAGGCTCGAGAAGGTTTTTGGCGATGTCGACCGATTCTCGATTTGCCACCTCCTACTATTCTGCAGGTACCCCGCCAACCTCCCCTGCCAACAATTCCAACCGTAAGGTCGGGCGGTAGTCCTACCGTCCAGGAGGCCCTAAAAGCCCGCAAAACGCCATTTTACCCTTTCCTCATCGGGACTTCCGAGGGGAACTCATTAACCAGCTCCAGGAGTGGCATGCCAGAAATTGCAACTTGACCCGTCGCCGGGCAGATTCGCTACTCTCTGCGGGAATACCCCCACCGGGTGCCGGGTAAAGGCCTCGGATCTGACCTCATGGACTTCCGTCTGTGCACGGATTTTGCTCTCGCGGGCCCAAGAGCCACTTTGCCCGGCCTGCCAATGCAAACCGAGGTCCATTGTCCTCATTGGTTCATTATTTCTCGAGAAAACACTTTGCCTCTCCGCCAGAGACTAAGTCCAATTGGTTAATCATTTCTCAAGGCCACAATTTGCCTGCCGTTCAGAGACTAAGTCCAATTGGTTAACCATTTCTCGTGAAAACACTTTGCCTCTCCGCCAGAGACTAAGTCCAATTGGTTAACCATTTCTCTTGAAAACACTTTGCCTCTCCGCCAGAGACTAAGTCCAATTGGTTAACCATTTCTCAGGAAAACACTTTGCCTCTCTGCCAGAGACTAAGTCCAATTGGTTAACCATTTCTCTTGAAAACACTTTGTCTCTCCGCCAGAGACTAAGTCCAATTGGTTAACCATTTCTCTTGAAAACACTTTGCCTCTCTGCCAGAGACTAAGTCCAATTGGTTAACCATTTCTCGTGAAAACACTTTGCCTCTCTGCCAGAGACTAAGTCCAATTGGTTATCCATTTCTCTTGAAAACACTTTGTCTCTCCGCCAGAGACTAAGTCCAATTGGTTAACCATTTCTCTGGAAAACACTTTGCCTCTCTGCCAGAGACTAAGTCCAATTGGTTAACCATTTCTCTTGAAAACACTTTGCCTCTCTGCCAGAGACTAAGTCCAATTGGTTAACCATTTCTCTTGAAAACACTTTGTCTCTCCGCCAGAGACTAAGTCCAATTGGTTAATCATTTCTCTTGAAAACACTTTGCCTCTCCGCCAGAGACTAAGTCCAATTGGTTAACCATTTCTCAGGAAAACACTTTGCCTCTCCGCCAGAGACTAAGTCCAATTGGTTAACCATTTCTCTTGAAAACACTTTGCCTCTCTGCCAGAGACGAAGTCCAATTGGTTAACCATTTCTCAGGGGCTCACCGAGGGCAATCTGTAACGTCTCGCGGGCCCGGGGGCCCCTTTGCACGGCCTGCCAATGCAATCCGAGCCGCACTGTCCTTCGTTTGGTTAACCATTTCTCAGGGGCACACCGAGGGCACCCTGCATTGTCTCGCGGGCCCGGAGGCCACTTTGCACGGCCTGCCAACGCAATGCGAGGTGCTTCGCCCTTGGCCGCCTTCCCGGCCGGCTTCGGGACGTTTCGGGGGCTCTCACCGGGGCAAATCCGGTCCCCCGGGCGATTAGGAGGCCTCCCCGGGCAGGCCCGGGCTTCAGGCCGCCGCTTTTCCATCCCGGCCGAAAGAGGCGAAAAATGCCGAAAATGGCCAAAAATGGCCGCCGGCAGGGCCTCTCGGTCGGTTTGGCGGCAGCCTGGGTCGGTCCCTGCAGACCTGGAGGCTCGAGAAGGTTTTTGGCGATGTCGACCGATTCTCGATTTGCCACCTCCTACTATTCTGCAGGTACCCCGCCAACCTCCCCTGCCGACAATTCCAACCGTAAGGTCGGGCGGTAGTCCTACCGACGAAGAGGCCCCAAAGCCCGCAAAACGCCATTTTGCCCTTTCCTCATCGGGACTTCCGCGGGGAACTCATTAACCAGCTCCATGAGTGGCATGCCAGAAATTGCAACTTGACCCGTCGCCGGGCAGATTCGCTACTCTCTGCGGGAATACCCCCACCGGGTGCCGGGTAAAGGCCTCGGATCTGACCTCATGGACTTCCGTCTGTGCACGGATTTTGCTCTCGCGGGCCCAAGAGCCTCATTGCCCGGCCTGCCAATGCAACCCGAGGTCCATTGGCCTCATTGGTTAATTATTTCTCGAGAAAACACTTTGCCTCTCCGCCAGAGACTAAGTCCAATTGGTTAACCATTTCTCTTGAAAACACTTTGCCTCTCTGCCAGAGACTAAGTCCAATTGGTTAACCATTTCTCGTGAAAACACTTTGTCTCTCCGCCAGAGACTAAGTCCAATTGGTTAACCATTTCTCTGGAAAACACTTTGCCTCTCTGCCAGAGACTAAGTCCAATTGGTTAACCATTTCTCTTGAAAACACTTTGCCTCTCTGCCAGAGACTAAGTCCAATTGGTTAACCATTTCTCTTGAAAACACTTTGTCTCTCCTCCAGAGACTAAGTCCAATTGGTTAATCATTTCTCTTGAAAACACTTTGCCTCTCCGCCAGAGACTAAGTCCAATTGGTTAACCATTTCTCAGGAAAACACTTTGCCTCTCTGCCAGAGACTAAGTCCAATTGGTTAACCATTTCTCGTGAAAACACTTTGCCTCTCCGCCAGAGACTAAGTCCAATTGGTTAATCATTTCTCAAGGCCACAATTTGCCTGCCGTTCAGAGACTCAGTCCAATTGGTTAATCATTTCTCAAGGCCACAATTTGCCTGCCGTTCAGAGACCAAGTCCAATTGGTTAACCATTTCTCTTGAAAACACTTTGCCTCTCTGCCAGAGACTAAGTCCAATTGGTTAACCATTTCTCGTGAAAACACTTTGTCTCTCCGCCAGAGACTAAGTCCAATTGGTTAATCATTTCTCAAGGCCACAATTTGCCTGCCGTTCAGAGACCAAGTCCAATTGGTTAACCATTTCTCTTGAAAACACTTTGTCTCTCCGCCAGAGACTAAGTCCAATTGGTTAATCATTTCTCAAGGCCACAATTTGCCTGCCGTTCAGAGACCAAGTCCAATTGGTTAACCATTTCTCTTGAAAACACTTTGCCTCTCTGCCAGAGACTAAGTCCAATTGGTTAACCATTTCTCTTGAAAACACTTTGTCTCTCCGCCAGAGACTAAGTCCAATTGGTTAATCATTTCTCTTGAAAACACTTTGCCTCTCTGCCAGAGACTAAGTCCAATTGGTTAACCATTTCTCGTGAAAACACTTTGCCTCTCTGCCAGAGACTAAGTCCAATTGGTTAACCATTTCTCGTGAAAACACTTTGCCTCTCTGCCAGAGACTAAGTCCAATTGGTTAACCATTTCTCGTGAAAACACTTTGTCTCTCTGCCAGAGACTAAGTCCAATTGGTTAACCATTTCTCAGGGGCTCACCGAGGGCAATCTGTAACGTCTCGCGGGCCCGGGGGCCCCTTTGCACGGCCTGCCAATGCAATCCGAGGCGCACTGTCCTTCGTTTGGTTAACCATTTCTCAGGGGCACACCGAGGGCACCCTGCATTGTCTCGCGGGCCCGGAGGCCACTTTGCACGGCCTGCCAATGCAATCCGAGGTGCTTCGCCCTTGGCCGCCTTCCCGGCCGGCTTCGGGACGTTTCCGGGGCTCTCACCGGGGCAAATCCGGTCCCCCGGGCGATTAGGAGGCCTCCCCGGGCAGGCCCGGGCTTCAGGCCGCCGCTTTTCCATCCCGGCCGACAGAGGCGAAAAATGCCGAAAATGGCCAAAAATGGCCGCCGGCAGGGCCTGTCGGTCGGTTTGGCGGCAGCCTGGGTCGGTCCCTGCAGACCTGGAGGCTCGAGAAGGTTTTTGGCGATGTCGACCGATTCTCGATTTGCCACCTCCTACTATTCTGCAGGTACCCCGCCAACCTCCCCTGCCAACAATTCCAACCGTAAGGTCGGGCGGTAGTCCTACCGTCCAGGAGGCCCTAAAAGCCCGCAAAACGCCATTTTACCCTTTCCTCATCGGGACTTCCGAGGGGAACTCATTAACCAGCTCCAGGAGTGGCATGCCAGAAATTGCAACTTGACCCGTCGCCGGGCAGATTCGCTACTCTCTGCGGGAATACCCCCACCGGGTGCCGGGTAAAGGCCTCGGATCTGACCTCATGGACTTCCGTCTGTGCACGGATTTTGCTCTCGCGGGCCCAAGAGCCACTTTGCCCGGCCTGCCAATGCAAACCGAGGTCCATTGTCCTCATTGGTTCATTATTTCTCGAGAAAACACTTTGCCTCTCCGCCAGAGACTAAGTCCAATTGGTTAATCATTTCTCAAGGCCACAATTTGCCTGCCGTTCAGAGACTAAGTCCAATTGGTTAACCATTTCTCGTGAAAACACTTTGCCTCTCCGCCAGAGACTAAGTCCAATTGGTTAACCATTTCTCTTGAAAACACTTTGCCTCTCCGCCAGAGACTAAGTCCAATTGGTTAACCATTTCTCAGGAAAACACTTTGCCTCTCTGCCAGAGACTAAGTCCAATTGGTTAACCATTTCTCTTGAAAACACTTTGTCTCTCCGCCAGAGACTAAGTCCAATTGGTTAACCATTTCTCTTGAAAACACTTTGCCTCTCTGCCAGAGACTAAGTCCAATTGGTTAACCATTTCTCGTGAAAACACTTTGCCTCTCTGCCAGAGACTAAGTCCAATTGGTTATCCATTTCTCTTGAAAACACTTTGTCTCTCCGCCAGAGACTAAGTCCAATTGGTTAACCATTTCTCTGGAAAACACTTTGCCTCTCTGCCAGAGACTAAGTCCAATTGGTTAACCATTTCTCTTGAAAACACTTTGCCTCTCTGCCAGAGACTAAGTCCAATTGGTTAACCATTTCTCTTGAAAACACTTTGTCTCTCCGCCAGAGACTAAGTCCAATTGGTTAATCATTTCTCTTGAAAACACTTTGCCTCTCCGCCAGAGACTAAGTCCAATTGGTTAACCATTTCTCAGGAAAACACTTTGCCTCTCCGCCAGAGACTAAGTCCAATTGGTTAACCATTTCTCTTGAAAACACTTTGCCTCTCTGCCAGAGACTAAGTCCAATTGGTTAACCATTTCTCAGGGGCTCACCGAGGGCAATCTGTAACGTCTCGCGGGCCCGGGGGCCCCTTTGCACGGCCTGCCAATGCAATCCGAGCCGCACTGTCCTTCGTTTGGTTAACCATTTCTCAGGGGCACACCGAGGGCACCCTGCATTGTCTCGCGGGCCCGGAGGCCACTTTGCACGGCCTGCCAACGCAATGCGAGGTGCTTCGCCCTTGGCCGCCTTCCCGGCCGGCTTCGGGACGTTTCGGGGGCTCTCACCGGGGCAAATCCGGTCCCCCGGGCGATTAGGAGGCCTCCCCGGGCAGGCCCGGGCTTCAGGCCGCCGCTTTTCCATCCCGGCCGAAAGAGGCGAAAAATGCCGAAAATGGCCAAAAATGGCCGCCGGCAGGGCCTCTCGGTCGGTTTGGCGGCAGCCTGGGTCGGTCCCTGCAGACCTGGAGGCTCGAGAAGGTTTTTGGCGATGTCGACCGATTCTCGATTTGCCACCTCCTACTATTCTGCAGGTACCCCGCCAACCTCCCCTGCCGACAATTCCAACCGTAAGGTCGGGCGGTAGTCCT
Organism: Cetorhinus maximus; assembly: GCF_964194155.1. Lineage (NCBI taxonomy): Eukaryota > Metazoa > Chordata > Chondrichthyes > Lamniformes > Cetorhinidae > Cetorhinus > Cetorhinus maximus. The sequence continues at coordinate 151,563 of NW_027596573.1, forward strand.
ACCGACGAAGAGGCCCCAAAGCCCGCAAAACGCCATTTTGCCCTTTCCTCATCGGGACTTCCGCGGGGAACTCATTAACCAGCTCCATGAGTGGCATGCCAGAAATTGCAACTTGACCCGTCGCCGGGCAGATTCGCTACTCTCTGCGGGAATACCCCCACCGGGTGCCGGGTAAAGGCCTCGGATCTGACCTCATGGACTTCCGTCTGTGCACGGATTTTGCTCTCGCGGGCCCAAGAGCCTCATTGCCCGGCCTGCCAATGCAACCCGAGGTCCATTGGCCTCATTGGTTAATTATTTCTCGAGAAAACACTTTGCCTCTCCGCCAGAGACTAAGTCCAATTGGTTAACCATTTCTCTTGAAAACACTTTGCCTCTCTGCCAGAGACTAAGTCCAATTGGTTAACCATTTCTCGTGAAAACACTTTGTCTCTCCGCCAGAGACTAAGTCCAATTGGTTAACCATTTCTCTGGAAAACACTTTGCCTCTCTGCCAGAGACTAAGTCCAATTGGTTAACCATTTCTCTTGAAAACACTTTGCCTCTCTGCCAGAGACTAAGTCCAATTGGTTAACCATTTCTCTTGAAAACACTTTGTCTCTCCTCCAGAGACTAAGTCCAATTGGTTAATCATTTCTCTTGAAAACACTTTGCCTCTCCGCCAGAGACTAAGTCCAATTGGTTAACCATTTCTCAGGAAAACACTTTGCCTCTCTGCCAGAGACTAAGTCCAATTGGTTAACCATTTCTCGTGAAAACACTTTGCCTCTCCGCCAGAGACTAAGTCCAATTGGTTAATCATTTCTCAAGGCCACAATTTGCCTGCCGTTCAGAGACTCAGTCCAATTGGTTAATCATTTCTCAAGGCCACAATTTGCCTGCCGTTCAGAGACCAAGTCCAATTGGTTAACCATTTCTCTTGAAAACACTTTGCCTCTCTGCCAGAGACTAAGTCCAATTGGTTAACCATTTCTCGTGAAAACACTTTGTCTCTCCGCCAGAGACTAAGTCCAATTGGTTAATCATTTCTCAAGGCCACAATTTGCCTGCCGTTCAGAGACCAAGTCCAATTGGTTAACCATTTCTCTTGAAAACACTTTGTCTCTCCGCCAGAGACTAAGTCCAATTGGTTAATCATTTCTCAAGGCCACAATTTGCCTGCCGTTCAGAGACCAAGTCCAATTGGTTAACCATTTCTCTTGAAAACACTTTGCCTCTCTGCCAGAGACTAAGTCCAATTGGTTAACCATTTCTCTTGAAAACACTTTGTCTCTCCGCCAGAGACTAAGTCCAATTGGTTAATCATTTCTCTTGAAAACACTTTGCCTCTCTGCCAGAGACTAAGTCCAATTGGTTAACCATTTCTCGTGAAAACACTTTGCCTCTCTGCCAGAGACTAAGTCCAATTGGTTAACCATTTCTCGTGAAAACACTTTGCCTCTCTGCCAGAGACTAAGTCCAATTGGTTAACCATTTCTCGTGAAAACACTTTGTCTCTCTGCCAGAGACTAAGTCCAATTGGTTAACCATTTCTCAGGGGCTCACCGAGGGCAATCTGTAACGTCTCGCGGGCCCGGGGGCCCCTTTGCACGGCCTGCCAATGCAATCCGAGGCGCACTGTCCTTCGTTTGGTTAACCATTTCTCAGGGGCACACCGAGGGCACCCTGCATTGTCTCGCGGGCCCGGAGGCCACTTTGCACGGCCTGCCAATGCAATCCGAGGTGCTTCGCCCTTGGCCGCCTTCCCGGCCGGCTTCGGGACGTTTCCGGGGCTCTCACCGGGGCAAATCCGGTCCCCCGGGCGATTAGGAGGCCTCCCCGGGCAGGCCCGGGCTTCAGGCCGCCGCTTTTCCATCCCGGCCGACAGAGGCGAAAAATGCCGAAAATGGCCAAAAATGGCCGCCGGCAGGGCCTGTCGGTCGGTTTGGCGGCAGCCTGGGTCGGTCCCTGCAGACCTGGAGGCTCGAGAAGGTTTTTGGCGATGTCGACCGATTCTCGATTTGCCACCTCCTACTATTCTGCAGGTACCCCGCCAACCTCCCCTGCCAACAATTCCAACCGTAAGGTCGGGCGGTAGTCCTACCGTCCAGGAGGCCCTAAAAGCCCGCAAAACGCCATTTTACCCTTTCCTCATCGGGACTTCCGAGGGGAACTCATTAACCAGCTCCAGGAGTGGCATGCCAGAAATTGCAACTTGACCCGTCGCCGGGCAGATTCGCTACTCTCTGCGGGAATACCCCCACCGGGTGCCGGGTAAAGGCCTCGGATCTGACCTCATGGACTTCCGTCTGTGCACGGATTTTGCTCTCGCGGGCCCAAGAGCCACTTTGCCCGGCCTGCCAATGCAAACCGAGGTCCATTGTCCTCATTGGTTCATTATTTCTCGAGAAAACACTTTGCCTCTCCGCCAGAGACTAAGTCCAATTGGTTAATCATTTCTCAAGGCCACAATTTGCCTGCCGTTCAGAGACTAAGTCCAATTGGTTAACCATTTCTCGTGAAAACACTTTGCCTCTCCGCCAGAGACTAAGTCCAATTGGTTAACCATTTCTCTTGAAAACACTTTGCCTCTCCGCCAGAGACTAAGTCCAATTGGTTAACCATTTCTCAGGAAAACACTTTGCCTCTCTGCCAGAGACTAAGTCCAATTGGTTAACCATTTCTCTTGAAAACACTTTGTCTCTCCGCCAGAGACTAAGTCCAATTGGTTAACCATTTCTCTTGAAAACACTTTGCCTCTCTGCCAGAGACTAAGTCCAATTGGTTAACCATTTCTCGTGAAAACACTTTGCCTCTCTGCCAGAGACTAAGTCCAATTGGTTATCCATTTCTCTTGAAAACACTTTGTCTCTCCGCCAGAGACTAAGTCCAATTGGTTAACCATTTCTCTGGAAAACACTTTGCCTCTCTGCCAGAGACTAAGTCCAATTGGTTAACCATTTCTCTTGAAAACACTTTGCCTCTCTGCCAGAGACTAAGTCCAATTGGTTAACCATTTCTCTTGAAAACACTTTGTCTCTCCGCCAGAGACTAAGTCCAATTGGTTAATCATTTCTCTTGAAAACACTTTGCCTCTCCGCCAGAGACTAAGTCCAATTGGTTAACCATTTCTCAGGAAAACACTTTGCCTCTCCGCCAGAGACTAAGTCCAATTGGTTAACCATTTCTCTTGAAAACACTTTGCCTCTCTGCCAGAGACGAAGTCCAATTGGTTAACCATTTCTCAGGGGCTCACCGAGGGCAATCTGTAACGTCTCGCGGGCCCGGGGGCCCCTTTGCACGGCCTGCCAATGCAATCCGAGCCGCACTGTCCTTCGTTTGGTTAACCATTTCTCAGGGGCACACCGAGGGCACCCTGCATTGTCTCGCGGGCCCGGAGGCCACTTTGCACGGCCTGCCAACGCAATGCGAGGTGCTTCGCCCTTGGCCGCCTTCCCGGCCGGCTTCGGGACGTTTCGGGGGCTCTCACCGGGGCAAATCCGGTCCCCCGGGCGATTAGGAGGCCTCCCCGGGCAGGCCCGGGCTTCAGGCCGCCGCTTTTCCATCCCGGCCGAAAGAGGCGAAAAATGCCGAAAATGGCCAAAAATGGCCGCCGGCAGGGCCTCTCGGTCGGTTTGGCGGCAGCCTGGGTCGGTCCCTGCAGACCTGGAGGCTCGAGAAGGTTTTTGGCGATGTCGACCGATTCTCGATTTGCCACCTCCTACTATTCTGCAGGTACCCCGCCAACCTCCCCTGCCGACAATTCCAACCGTAAGGTCGGGCGGTAGTCCTACCGACGAAGAGGCCCCAAAGCCCGCAAAACGCCATTTTGCCCTTTCCTCATCGGGACTTCCGCGGGGAACTCATTAACCAGCTCCATGAGTGGCATGCCAGAAATTGCAACTTGACCCGTCGCCGGGCAGATTCGCTACTCTCTGCGGGAATACCCCCACCGGGTGCCGGGTAAAGGCCTCGGATCTGACCTCATGGACTTCCGTCTGTGCACGGATTTTGCTCTCGCGGGCCCAAGAGCCTCATTGCCCGGCCTGCCAATGCAACCCGAGGTCCATTGGCCTCATTGGTTAATTATTTCTCGAGAAAACACTTTGCCTCTCCGCCAGAGACTAAGTCCAATTGGTTAACCATTTCTCTTGAAAACACTTTGCCTCTCTGCCAGAGACTAAGTCCAATTGGTTAACCATTTCTCGTGAAAACACTTTGTCTCTCCGCCAGAGACTAAGTCCAATTGGTTAACCATTTCTCTGGAAAACACTTTGCCTCTCTGCCAGAGACTAAGTCCAATTGGTTAACCATTTCTCTTGAAAACACTTTGCCTCTCTGCCAGAGACTAAGTCCAATTGGTTAACCATTTCTCTTGAAAACACTTTGTCTCTCCTCCAGAGACTAAGTCCAATTGGTTAATCATTTCTCTTGAAAACACTTTGCCTCTCCGCCAGAGACTAAGTCCAATTGGTTAACCATTTCTCAGGAAAACACTTTGCCTCTCTGCCAGAGACTAAGTCCAATTGGTTAACCATTTCTCGTGAAAACACTTTGCCTCTCCGCCAGAGACTAAGTCCAATTGGTTAATCATTTCTCAAGGCCACAATTTGCCTGCCGTTCAGAGACTCAGTCCAATTGGTTAATCATTTCTCAAGGCCACAATTTGCCTGCCGTTCAGAGACCAAGTCCAATTGGTTAACCATTTCTCTTGAAAACACTTTGCCTCTCTGCCAGAGACTAAGTCCAATTGGTTAACCATTTCTCGTGAAAACACTTTGTCTCTCCGCCAGAGACTAAGTCCAATTGGTTAATCATTTCTCAAGGCCACAATTTGCCTGCCGTTCAGAGACCAAGTCCAATTGGTTAACCATTTCTCTTGAAAACACTTTGTCTCTCCGCCAGAGACTAAGTCCAATTGGTTAATCATTTCTCAAGGCCACAATTTGCCTGCCGTTCAGAGACCAAGTCCAATTGGTTAACCATTTCTCTTGAAAACACTTTGCCTCTCTGCCAGAGACTAAGTCCAATTGGTTAACCATTTCTCTTGAAAACACTTTGTCTCTCCGCCAGAGACTAAGTCCAATTGGTTAATCATTTCTCTTGAAAACACTTTGCCTCTCTGCCAGAGACTAAGTCCAATTGGTTAACCATTTCTCGTGAAAACACTTTGCCTCTCTGCCAGAGACTAAGTCCAATTGGTTAACCATTTCTCGTGAAAACACTTTGCCTCTCTGCCAGAGACTAAGTCCAATTGGTTAACCATTTCTCGTGAAAACACTTTGCCTCTCTGCCAGAGACTAAGTCCAATTGGTTAACCATTTCTCAGGGGCTCACCGAGGGCAATCTGTAACGTCTCGCGGGCCCGGGGGCCCCTTTGCACGGCCTGCCAATGCAATCCGAGGCGCACTGTCCTTCGTTTGGTTAACCATTTCTCAGGGGCACACCGAGGGCACCCTGCATTGTCTCGCGGGCCCGGAGGCCACTTTGCACGGCCTGCCAATGCAATCCGAGGTGCTTCGCCCTTGGCCGCCTTCCCGGCCGGCTTCGGGACGTTTCCGGGGCTCTCACCGGGGCAAATCCGGTCCCCCGGGCGATTAGGAGGCCTCCCCGGGCAGGCCCGGGCTTCAGGCCGCCGCTTTTCCATCCCGGCCGACAGAGGCGAAAAATGCCGAAAATGGCCAAAAATGGCCGCCGGCAGGGCCTGTCGGTCGGTTTGGCGGCAGCCTGGGTCGGTCCCTGCAGACCTGGAGGCTCGAGAAGGTTTTTGGCGATGTCGACCGATTCTCGATTTGCCACCTCCTACTATTCTGCAGGTACCCCGCCAACCTCCCCTGCCAACAATTCCAACCGTAAGGTCGGGCGGTAGTCCTACCGTCCAGGAGGCCCTAAAAGCCCGCAAAACGCCATTTTACCCTTTCCTCATCGGGACTTCCGAGGGGAACTCATTAACCAGCTCCAGGAGTGGCATGCCAGAAATTGCAACTTGACCCGTCGCCGGGCAGATTCGCTACTCTCTGCGGGAATACCCCCACCGGGTGCCGGGTAAAGGCCTCGGATCTGACCTCATGGACTTCCGTCTGTGCACGGATTTTGCTCTCGCGGGCCCAAGAGCCACTTTGCCCGGCCTGCCAATGCAAACCGAGGTCCATTGTCCTCATTGGTTCATTATTTCTCGAGAAAACACTTTGCCTCTCCGCCAGAGACTAAGTCCAATTGGTTAATCATTTCTCAAGGCCACAATTTGCCTGCCGTTCAGAGACTAAGTCCAATTGGTTAACCATTTCTCGTGAAAACACTTTGCCTCTCCGCCAGAGACTAAGTCCAATTGGTTAACCATTTCTCTTGAAAACACTTTGCCTCTCCGCCAGAGACTAAGTCCAATTGGTTAACCATTTCTCAGGAAAACACTTTGCCTCTCTGCCAGAGACTAAGTCCAATTGGTTAACCATTTCTCTTGAAAACACTTTGTCTCTCCGCCAGAGACTAAGTCCAATTGGTTAACCATTTCTCTTGAAAACACTTTGCCTCTCTGCCAGAGACTAAGTCCAATTGGTTAACCATTTCTCGTGAAAACACTTTGCCTCTCTGCCAGAGACTAAGTCCAATTGGTTATCCATTTCTCTTGAAAACACTTTGTCTCTCCGCCAGAGACTAAGTCCAATTGGTTAACCATTTCTCTGGAAAACACTTTGCCTCTCTGCCAGAGACTAAGTCCAATTGGTTAACCATTTCTCTTGAAAACACTTTGCCTCTCTGCCAGAGACTAAGTCCAATTGGTTAACCATTTCTCTTGAAAACACTTTGTCTCTCCGCCAGAGACTAAGTCCAATTGGTTAATCATTTCTCTTGAAAACACTTTGCCTCTCCGCCAGAGACTAAGTCCAATTGGTTAACCATTTCTCAGGAAAACACTTTGCCTCTCCGCCAGAGACTAAGTCCAATTGGTTAACCATTTCTCTTGAAAACACTTTGCCTCTCTGCCAGAGACTAAGTCCAATTGGTTAACCATTTCTCAGGGGCTCACCGAGGGCAATCTGTAACGTCTCGCGGGCCCGGGGGCCCCTTTGCACGGCCTGCCAATGCAATCCGAGCCGCACTGTCCTTCGTTTGGTTAACCATTTCTCAGGGGCACACCGAGGGCACCCTGCATTGTCTCGCGGGCCCGGAGGCCACTTTGCACGGCCTGCCAACGCAATGCGAGGTGCTTCGCCCTTGGCCGCCTTCCCGGCCGGCTTCGGGACGTTTCGGGGGCTCTCACCGGGGCAAATCCGGTCCCCCGGGCGATTAGGAGGCCTCCCCGGGCAGGCCCGGGCTTCAGGCCGCCGCTTTTCCATCCCGGCCGAAAGAGGCGAAAAATGCCGAAAATGGCCAAAAATGGCCGCCGGCAGGGCCTCTCGGTCGGTTTGGCGGCAGCCTGGGTCGGTCCCTGCAGACCTGGAGGCTCGAGAAGGTTTTTGGCGATGTCGACCGATTCTCGATTTGCCACCTCCTACTATTCTGCAGGTACCCCGCCAACCTCCCCTGCCGACAATTCCAACCGTAAGGTCGGGCGGTAGTCCTACCGACGAAGAGGCCCCAAAGCCCGCAAAACGCCATTTTGCCCTTTCCTCATCGGGACTTCCGCGGGGAACTCATTAACCAGCTCCATGAGTGGCATGCCAGAAATTGCAACTTGACCCGTCGCCGGGCAGATTCGCTACTCTCTGCGGGAATACCCCCACCGGGTGCCGGGTAAAGGCCTCGGATCTGACCTCATGGACTTCCGTCTGTGCACGGATTTTGCTCTCGCGGGCCCAAGAGCCTCATTGCCCGGCCTGCCAATGCAACCCGAGGTCCATTGGCCTCATTGGTTAATTATTTCTCGAGAAAACACTTTGCCTCTCCGCCAGAGACTAAGTCCAATTGGTTAACCATTTCTCTTGAAAACACTTTGCCTCTCTGCCAGAGACTAAGTCCAATTGGTTAACCATTTCTCGTGAAAACACTTTGTCTCTCCGCCAGAGACTAAGTCCAATTGGTTAACCATTTCTCTGGAAAACACTTTGCCTCTCTGCCAGAGACTAAGTCCAATTGGTTAACCATTTCTCTTGAAAACACTTTGCCTCTCTGCCAGAGACTAAGTCCAATTGGTTAACCATTTCTCTTGAAAACACTTTGTCTCTCCTCCAGAGACTAAGTCCAATTGGTTAATCATTTCTCTTGAAAACACTTTGCCTCTCCGCCAGAGACTAAGTCCAATTGGTTAACCATTTCTCAGGAAAACACTTTGCCTCTCTGCCAGAGACTAAGTCCAATTGGTTAACCATTTCTCGTGAAAACACTTTGCCTCTCCGCCAGAGACTAAGTCCAATTGGTTAATCATTTCTCAAGGCCACAATTTGCCTGCCGTTCAGAGACTCAGTCCAATTGGTTAATCATTTCTCAAGGCCACAATTTGCCTGCCGTTCAGAGACCAAGTCCAATTGGTTAACCATTTCTCTTGAAAACACTTTGCCTCTCTGCCAGAGACTAAGTCCAATTGGTTAACCATTTCTCGTGAAAACACTTTGTCTCTCCGCCAGAGACTAAGTCCAATTGGTTAATCATTTCTCAAGGCCACAATTTGCCTGCCGTTCAGAGACCAAGTCCAATTGGTTAACCATTTCTCTTGAAAACACTTTGTCTCTCCGCCAGAGACTAAGTCCAATTGGTTAATCATTTCTCAAGGCCACAATTTGCCTGCCGTTCAGAGACCAAGTCCAATTGGTTAACCATTTCTCTTGAAAACACTTTGCCTCTCTGCCAGAGACTAAGTCCAATTGGTTAACCATTTCTCTTGAAAACACTTTGTCTCTCCGCCAGAGACTAAGTCCAATTGGTTAATCATTTCTCTTGAAAACACTTTGCCTCTCTGCCAGAGACTAAGTCCAATTGGTTAACCATTTCTCGTGAAAACACTTTGCCTCTCTGCCAGAGACTAAGTCCAATTGGTTAACCATTTCTCGTGAAAACACTTTGCCTCTCTGCCAGAGACTAAGTCCAATTGGTTAACCATTTCTCGTGAAAACACTTTGTCTCTCTGCCAGAGACTAAGTCCAATTGGTTAACCATTTCTCAGGGGCTCACCGAGGGCAATCTGTAACGTCTCGCGGGCCCGGGGGCCCCTTTGCACGGCCTGCCAATGCAATCCGAGGCGCACTGTCCTTCGTTTGGTTAACCATTTCTCAGGGGCACACCGAGGGCACCCTGCATTGTCTCGCGGGCCCGGAGGCCACTTTGCACGGCCTGCCAATGCAATCCGAGGTGCTTCGCCCTTGGCCGCCTTCCCGGCCGGCTTCGGGACGTTTCCGGGGCTCTCACCGGGGCAAATCCGGTCCCCCGGGCGATTAGGAGGCCTCCCCGGGCAGGCCCGGGCTTCAGGCCGCCGCTTTTCCATCCCGGCCGACAGAGGCGAAAAATGCCGAAAATGGCCAAAAATGGCCGCCGGCAGGGCCTGTCGGTCGGTTTGGCGGCAGCCTGGGTCGGTCCCTGCAGACCTGGAGGCTCGAGAAGGTTTTTGGCGATGTCGACCGATTCTCGATTTGCCACCTCCTACTATTCTGCAGGTACCCCGCCAACCTCCCCTGCCAACAATTCCAACCGTAAGGTCGGGCGGTAGTCCTACCGTCCAGGAGGCCCTAAAAGCCCGCAAAACGCCATTTTACCCTTTCCTCATCGGGACTTCCGAGGGGAACTCATTAACCAGCTCCAGGAGTGGCATGCCAGAAATTGCAACTTGACCCGTCGCCGGGCAGATTCGCTACTCTCTGCGGGAATACCCCCACCGGGTGCCGGGTAAAGGCCTCGGATCTGACCTCATGGACTTCCGTCTGTGCACGGATTTTGCTCTCGCGGGCCCAAGAGCCACTTTGCCCGGCCTGCCAATGCAAACCGAGGTCCATTGTCCTCATTGGTTCATTATTTCTCGAGAAAACACTTTGCCTCTCCGCCAGAGACTAAGTCCAATTGGTTAATCATTTCTCAAGGCCACAATTTGCCTGCCGTTCAGAGACTAAGTCCAATTGGTTAACCATTTCTCGTGAAAACACTTTGCCTCTCCGCCAGAGACTAAGTCCAATTGGTTAACCATTTCTCTTGAAAACACTTTGCCTCTCCGCCAGAGACTAAGTCCAATTGGTTAACCATTTCTCAGGAAAACACTTTGCCTCTCTGCCAGAGACTAAGTCCAATTGGTTAACCATTTCTCTTGAAAACACTTTGTCTCTCCGCCAGAGACTAAGTCCAATTGGTTAACCATTTCTCTTGAAAACACTTTGCCTCTCTGCCAGAGACTAAGTCCAATTGGTTAACCATTTCTCGTGAAAACACTTTGCCTCTCTGCCAGAGACTAAGTCCAATTGGTTATCCATTTCTCTTGAAAACACTTTGTCTCTCCGCCAGAGACTAAGTCCAATTGGTTAACCATTTCTCTGGAAAACACTTTGCCTCTCTGCCAGAGACTAAGTCCAATTGGTTAACCATTTCTCTTGAAAACACTTTGCCTCTCTGCCAGAGACTAAGTCCAATTGGTTAACCATTTCTCTTGAAAACACTTTGTCTCTCCGCCAGAGACTAAGTCCAATTGGTTAATCATTTCTCTTGAAAACACTTTGCCTCTCCGCCAGAGACTAAGTCCAATTGGTTAACCATTTCTCAGGAAAACACTTTGCCTCTCCGCCAGAGACTAAGTCCAATTGGTTAACCATTTCTCTTGAAAACACTTTGCCTCTCTGCCAGAGACTAAGTCCAATTGGTTAACCATTTCTCAGGGGCTCACCGAGGGCAATCTGTAACGTCTCGCGGGCCCGGGGGCCCCTTTGCACGGCCTGCCAATGCAATCCGAGCCGCACTGTCCTTCGTTTGGTTAACCATTTCTCAGGGGCACACCGAGGGCACCCTGCATTGTCTCGCGGGCCCGGAGGCCACTTTGCACGGCCTGCCAACGCAATGCGAGGTGCTTCGCCCTTGGCCGCCTTCCCGGCCGGCTTCGGGACGTTTCGGGGGCTCTCACCGGGGCAAATCCGGTCCCCCGGGCGATTAGGAGGCCTCCCCGGGCAGGCCCGGGCTTCAGGCCGCCGCTTTTCCATCCCGGCCGAAAGAGGCGAAAAATGCCGAAAATGGCCAAAAATGGCCGCCGGCAGGGCCTCTCGGTCGGTTTGGCGGCAGCCTGGGTCGGTCCCTGCAGACCTGGAGGCTCGAGAAGGTTTTTGGCGATGTCGACCGATTCTCGATTTGCCACCTCCTACTATTCTGCAGGTACCCCGCCAACCTCCCCTGCCGACAATTCCAACCGTAAGGTCGGGCGGTAGTCCTACCGACGAAGAGGCCCCAAAGCCCGCAAAACGCCATTTTGCCCTTTCCTCATCGGGACTTCCGCGGGGAACTCATTAACCAGCTCCATGAGTGGCATGCCAGAAATTGCAACTTGACCCGTCGCCGGGCAGATTCGCTACTCTCTGCGGGAATACCCCCACCGGGTGCCGGGTAAAGGCCTCGGATCTGACCTCATGGACTTCCGTCTGTGCACGGATTTTGCTCTCGCGGGCCCAAGAGCCTCATTGCCCGGCCTGCCAATGCAACCCGAGGTCCATTGGCCTCATTGGTTAATTATTTCTCGAGAAAACACTTTGCCTCTCCGCCAGAGACTAAGTCCAATTGGTTAACCATTTCTCTTGAAAACACTTTGCCTCTCTGCCAGAGACTAAGTCCAATTGGTTAACCATTTCTCGTGAAAACACTTTGTCTCTCCGCCAGAGACTAAGTCCAATTGGTTAACCATTTCTCTGGAAAACACTTTGCCTCTCTGCCAGAGACTAAGTCCAATTGGTTAACCATTTCTCTTGAAAACACTTTGCCTCTCTGCCAGAGACTAAGTCCAATTGGTTAACCATTTCTCTTGAAAACACTTTGTCTCTCCTCCAGAGACTAAGTCCAATTGGTTAATCATTTCTCTTGAAAACACTTTGCCTCTCCGCCAGAGACTAAGTCCAATTGGTTAACCATTTCTCAGGAAAACACTTTGCCTCTCTGCCAGAGACTAAGTCCAATTGGTTAACCATTTCTCGTGAAAACACTTTGCCTCTCCGCCAGAGACTAAGTCCAATTGGTTAATCATTTCTCAAGGCCACAATTTGCCTGCCGTTCAGAGACTCAGTCCAATTGGTTAATCATTTCTCAAGGCCACAATTTGCCTGCCGTTCAGAGACCAAGTCCAATTGGTTAACCATTTCTCTTGAAAACACTTTGCCTCTCTGCCAGAGACTAAGTCCAATTGGTTAACCATTTCTCGTGAAAACACTTTGTCTCTCCGCCAGAGACTAAGTCCAATTGGTTAATCATTTCTCAAGGCCACAATTTGCCTGCCGTTCAGAGACCAAGTCCAATTGGTTAACCATTTCTCTTGAAAACACTTTGTCTCTCCGCCAGAGACTAAGTCCAATTGGTTAATCATTTCTCAAGGCCACAATTTGCCTGCCGTTCAGAGACCAAGTCCAATTGGTTAACCATTTCTCTTGAAAACACTTTGCCTCTCTGCCAGAGACTAAGTCCAATTGGTTAACCATTTCTCTTGAAAACACTTTGTCTCTCCGCCAGAGACTAAGTCCAATTGGTTAATCATTTCTCTTGAAAACACTTTGCCTCTCTGCCAGAGACTAAGTCCAATTGGTTAACCATTTCTCGTGAAAACACTTTGCCTCTCTGCCAGAGACTAAGTCCAATTGGTTAACCATTTCTCGTGAAAACACTTTGCCTCTCTGCCAGAGACTAAGTCCAATTGGTTAACCATTTCTCGTGAAAACACTTTGTCTCTCTGCCAGAGACTAAGTCCAATTGGTTAACCATTTCTCAGGGGCTCACCGAGGGCAATCTGTAACGTCTCGCGGGCCCGGGGGCCCCTTTGCACGGCCTGCCAATGCAATCCGAGGCGCACTGTCCTTCGTTTGGTTAACCATTTCTCAGGGGCACACCGAGGGCACCCTGCATTGTCTCGCGGGCCCGGAGGCCACTTTGCACGGCCTGCCAATGCAATCCGAGGTGCTTCGCCCTTGGCCGCCTTCCCGGCCGGCTTCGGGACGTTTCCGGGGCTCTCACCGGGGCAAATCCGGTCCCCCGGGCGATTAGGAGGCCTCCCCGGGCAGGCCCGGGCTTCAGGCCGCCGCTTTTCCATCCCGGCCGACAGAGGCGAAAAATGCCGAAAATGGCCAAAAATGGCCGCCGGCAGGGCCTGTCGGTCGGTTTGGCGGCAGCCTGGGTCGGTCCCTGCAGACCTGGAGGCTCGAGAAGGTTTTTGGCGATGTCGACCGATTCTCGATTTGCCACCTCCTACTATTCTGCAGGTACCCCGCCAACCTCCCCTGCCAACAATTCCAACCGTAAGGTCGGGCGGTAGTCCTACCGTCCAGGAGGCCCTAAAAGCCCGCAAAACGCCATTTTACCCTTTCCTCATCGGGACTTCCGAGGGGAACTCATTAACCAGCTCCAGGAGTGGCATGCCAGAAATTGCAACTTGACCCGTCGCCGGGCAGATTCGCTACTCTCTGCGGGAATACCCCCACCGGGTGCCGGGTAAAGGCCTCGGATCTGACCTCATGGACTTCCGTCTGTGCACGGATTTTGCTCTCGCGGGCCCAAGAGCCACTTTGCCCGGCCTGCCAATGCAAACCGAGGTCCATTGTCCTCATTGGTTCATTATTTCTCGAGAAAACACTTTGCCTCTCCGCCAGAGACTAAGTCCAATTGGTTAATCATTTCTCAAGGCCACAATTTGCCTGCCGTTCAGAGACTAAGTCCAATTGGTTAACCATTTCTCGTGAAAACACTTTGCCTCTCCGCCAGAGACTAAGTCCAATTGGTTAACCATTTCTCTTGAAAACACTTTGCCTCTCCGCCAGAGACTAAGTCCAATTGGTTAACCATTTCTCAGGAAAACACTTTGCCTCTCTGCCAGAGACTAAGTCCAATTGGTTAACCATTTCTCTTGAAAACACTTTGTCTCTCCGCCAGAGACTAAGTCCAATTGGTTAACCATTTCTCTTGAAAACACTTTGCCTCTCTGCCAGAGACTAAGTCCAATTGGTTAACCATTTCTCGTGAAAACACTTTGCCTCTCTGCCAGAGACTAAGTCCAATTGGTTATCCATTTCTCTTGAAAACACTTTGTCTCTCCGCCAGAGACTAAGTCCAATTGGTTAACCATTTCTCTGGAAAACACTTTGCCTCTCTGCCAGAGACTAAGTCCAATTGGTTAACCATTTCTCTTGAAAACACTTTGCCTCTCTGCCAGAGACTAAGTCCAATTGGTTAACCATTTCTCTTGAAAACACTTTGTCTCTCCGCCAGAGACTAAGTCCAATTGGTTAATCATTTCTCTTGAAAACACTTTGCCTCTCCGCCAGAGACTAAGTCCAATTGGTTAACCATTTCTCAGGAAAACACTTTGCCTCTCCGCCAGAGACTAAGTCCAATTGGTTAACCATTTCTCTTGAAAACACTTTGCCTCTCTGCCAGAGACTAAGTCCAATTGGTTAACCATTTCTCAGGGGCTCACCGAGGGCAATCTGTAACGTCTCGCGGGCCCGGGGGCCCCTTTGCACGGCCTGCCAATGCAATCCGAGCCGCACTGTCCTTCGTTTGGTTAACCATTTCTCAGGGGCACACCGAGGGCACCCTGCATTGTCTCGCGGGCCCGGAGGCCACTTTGCACGGCCTGCCAACGCAATGCGAGGTGCTTCGCCCTTGGCCGCCTTCCCGGCCGGCTTCGGGACGTTTCGGGGGCTCTCACCGGGGCAAATCCGGTCCCCCGGGCGATTAGGAGGCCTCCCCGGGCAGGCCCGGGCTTCAGGCCGCCGCTTTTCCATCCCGGCCGAAAGAGGCGAAAAATGCCGAAAATGGCCAAAAATGGCCGCCGGCAGGGCCTCTCGGTCGGTTTGGCGGCAGCCTGGGTCGGTCCCTGCAGACCTGGAGGCTCGAGAAGGTTTTTGGCGATGTCGACCGATTCTCGATTTGCCACCTCCTACTATTCTGCAGGTACCCCGCCAACCTCCCCTGCCAACAATTCCAACCGTAAGGTCGGGCGGTAGTCCTACCGTCCAGGAGGCCCTAAAAGCCCGCAAAACGCCATTTTACCCTTTCCTCATCGGGACTTCCGAGGGGAACTCATTAACCAGCTCCAGGAGTGGCATGCCAGAAATTGCAACTTGACCCGTCGCCGGGCAGATTCGCTACTCTCTGCGGGAATACCCCCACCGGGTGCCGGGTAAAGGCCTCGGATCTGACCTCATGGACTTCCGTCTGTGCACGGATTTTGCTCTCGCGGGCCCAAGAGCCACTTTGCCCGGCCTGCCAATGCAAACCGAGGTCCATTGTCCTCATTGGTTCATTATTTCTCGAGAAAACACTTTGCCTCTCCGCCAGAGACTAAGTCCAATTGGTTAATCATTTCTCAAGGCCACAATTTGCCTGCCGTTCAGAGACTAAGTCCAATTGGTTAACCATTTCTCGTGAAAACACTTTGCCTCTCCGCCAGAGACTAAGTCCAATTGGTTAACCATTTCTCTTGAAAACACTTTGCCTCTCCGCCAGAGACTAAGTCCAATTGGTTAACCATTTCTCAGGAAAACACTTTGCCTCTCTGCCAGAGACTAAGTCCAATTGGTTAACCATTTCTCTTGAAAACACTTTGTCTCTCCGCCAGAGACTAAGTCCAATTGGTTAACCATTTCTCTTGAAAACACTTTGCCTCTCTGCCAGAGACTAAGTCCAATTGGTTAACCATTTCTCGTGAAAACACTTTGCCTCTCTGCCAGAGACTAAGTCCAATTGGTTATCCATTTCTCTTGAAAACACTTTGTCTCTCCGCCAGAGACTAAGTCCAATTGGTTAACCATTTCTCTGGAAAACACTTTGCCTCTCTGCCAGAGACTAAGTCCAATTGGTTAACCATTTCTCTTGAAAACACTTTGCCTCTCTGCCAGAGACTAAGTCCAATTGGTTAACCATTTCTCTTGAAAACACTTTGTCTCTCCGCCAGAGACTAAGTCCAATTGGTTAATCATTTCTCTTGAAAACACTTTGCCTCTCCGCCAGAGACTAAGTCCAATTGGTTAACCATTTCTCAGGAAAACACTTTGCCTCTCCGCCAGAGACTAAGTCCAATTGGTTAACCATTTCTCTTGAAAACACTTTGCCTCTCTGCCAGAGACGAAGTCCAATTGGTTAACCATTTCTCAGGGGCTCACCGAGGGCAATCTGTAACGTCTCGCGGGCCCGGGGGCCCCTTTGCACGGCCTGCCAATGCAATCCGAGCCGCACTGTCCTTCGTTTGGTTAACCATTTCTCAGGGGCACACCGAGGGCACCCTGCATTGTCTCGCGGGCCCGGAGGCCACTTTGCACGGCCTGCCAACGCAATGCGAGGTGCTTCGCCCTTGGCCGCCTTCCCGGCCGGCTTCGGGACGTTTCGGGGGCTCTCACCGGGGCAAATCCGGTCCCCCGGGCGATTAGGAGGCCTCCCCGGGCAGGCCCGGGCTTCAGGCCGCCGCTTTTCCATCCCGGCCGAAAGAGGCGAAAAATGCCGAAAATGGCCAAAAATGGCCGCCGGCAGGGCCTCTCGGTCGGTTTGGCGGCAGCCTGGGTCGGTCCCTGCAGACCTGGAGGCTCGAGAAGGTTTTTGGCGATGTCGACCGATTCTCGATTTGCCACCTCCTACTATTCTGCAGGTACCCCGCCAACCTCCCCTGCCGACAATTCCAACCGTAAGGTCGGGCGGTAGTCCTACCGACGAAGAGGCCCCAAAGCCCGCAAAACGCCATTTTGCCCTTTCCTCATCGGGACTTCCGCGGGGAACTCATTAACCAGCTCCATGAGTGGCATGCCAGAAATTGCAACTTGACCCGTCGCCGGGCAGATTCGCTACTCTCTGCGGGAATACCCCCACCGGGTGCCGGGTAAAGGCCTCGGATCTGACCTCATGGACTTCCGTCTGTGCACGGATTTTGCTCTCGCGGGCCCAAGAGCCTCATTGCCCGGCCTGCCAATGCAACCCGAGGTCCATTGGCCTCATTGGTTAATTATTTCTCGAGAAAACACTTTGCCTCTCCGCCAGAGACTAAGTCCAATTGGTTAACCATTTCTCTTGAAAACACTTTGCCTCTCTGCCAGAGACTAAGTCCAATTGGTTAACCATTTCTCGTGAAAACACTTTGTCTCTCCGCCAGAGACTAAGTCCAATTGGTTAACCATTTCTCTGGAAAACACTTTGCCTCTCTGCCAGAGACTAAGTCCAATTGGTTAACCATTTCTCTTGAAAACACTTTGCCTCTCTGCCAGAGACTAAGTCCAATTGGTTAACCATTTCTCTTGAAAACACTTTGTCTCTCCTCCAGAGACTAAGTCCAATTGGTTAATCATTTCTCTTGAAAACACTTTGCCTCTCCGCCAGAGACTAAGTCCAATTGGTTAACCATTTCTCAGGAAAACACTTTGCCTCTCTGCCAGAGACTAAGTCCAATTGGTTAACCATTTCTCGTGAAAACACTTTGCCTCTCCGCCAGAGACTAAGTCCAATTGGTTAATCATTTCTCAAGGCCACAATTTGCCTGCCGTTCAGAGACTCAGTCCAATTGGTTAATCATTTCTCAAGGCCACAATTTGCCTGCCGTTCAGAGACCAAGTCCAATTGGTTAACCATTTCTCTTGAAAACACTTTGCCTCTCTGCCAGAGACTAAGTCCAATTGGTTAACCATTTCTCGTGAAAACACTTTGTCTCTCCGCCAGAGACTAAGTCCAATTGGTTAATCATTTCTCAAGGCCACAATTTGCCTGCCGTTCAGAGACCAAGTCCAATTGGTTAACCATTTCTCTTGAAAACACTTTGTCTCTCCGCCAGAGACTAAGTCCAATTGGTTAATCATTTCTCAAGGCCACAATTTGCCTGCCGTTCAGAGACCAAGTCCAATTGGTTAACCATTTCTCTTGAAAACACTTTGCCTCTCTGCCAGAGACTAAGTCCAATTGGTTAACCATTTCTCTTGAAAACACTTTGTCTCTCCGCCAGAGACTAAGTCCAATTGGTTAATCATTTCTCTTGAAAACACTTTGCCTCTCTGCCAGAGACTAAGTCCAATTGGTTAACCATTTCTCGTGAAAACACTTTGCCTCTCTGCCAGAGACTAAGTCCAATTGGTTAACCATTTCTCGTGAAAACACTTTGCCTCTCTGCCAGAGACTAAGTCCAATTGGTTAACCATTTCTCGTGAAAACACTTTGTCTCTCTGCCAGAGACTAAGTCCAATTGGTTAACCATTTCTCAGGGGCTCACCGAGGGCAATCTGTAACGTCTCGCGGGCCCGGGGGCCCCTTTGCACGGCCTGCCAATGCAATCCGAGGCGCACTGTCCTTCGTTTGGTTAACCATTTCTCAGGGGCACACCGAGGGCACCCTGCATTGTCTCGCGGGCCCGGAGGCCACTTTGCACGGCCTGCCAATGCAATCCGAGGTGCTTCGCCCTTGGCCGCCTTCCCGGCCGGCTTCGGGACGTTTCCGGGGCTCTCACCGGGGCAAATCCGGTCCCCCGGGCGATTAGGAGGCCTCCCCGGGCAGGCCCGGGCTTCAGGCCGCCGCTTTTCCATCCCGGCCGACAGAGGCGAAAAATGCCGAAAATGGCCAAAAATGGCCGCCGGCAGGGCCTGTCGGTCGGTTTGGCGGCAGCCTGGGTCGGTCCCTGCAGACCTGGAGGCTCGAGAAGGTTTTTGGCGATGTCGACCGATTCTCGATTTGCCACCTCCTACTATTCTGCAGGTACCCCGCCAACCTCCCCTGCCAACAATTCCAACCGTAAGGTCGGGCGGTAGTCCTACCGTCCAGGAGGCCCTAAAAGCCCGCAAAACGCCATTTTACCCTTTCCTCATCGGGACTTCCGAGGGGAACTCATTAACCAGCTCCAGGAGTGGCATGCCAGAAATTGCAACTTGACCCGTCGCCGGGCAGATTCGCTACTCTCTGCGGGAATACCCCCACCGGGTGCCGGGTAAAGGCCTCGGATCTGACCTCATGGACTTCCGTCTGTGCACGGATTTTGCTCTCGCGGGCCCAAGAGCCACTTTGCCCGGCCTGCCAATGCAAACCGAGGTCCATTGTCCTCATTGGTTCATTATTTCTCGAGAAAACACTTTGCCTCTCCGCCAGAGACTAAGTCCAATTGGTTAATCATTTCTCAAGGCCACAATTTGCCTGCCGTTCAGAGACTAAGTCCAATTGGTTAACCATTTCTCGTGAAAACACTTTGCCTCTCCGCCAGAGACTAAGTCCAATTGGTTAACCATTTCTCTTGAAAACACTTTGCCTCTCCGCCAGAGACTAAGTCCAATTGGTTAACCATTTCTCAGGAAAACACTTTGCCTCTCTGCCAGAGACTAAGTCCAATTGGTTAACCATTTCTCTTGAAAACACTTTGTCTCTCCGCCAGAGACTAAGTCCAATTGGTTAACCATTTCTCTTGAAAACACTTTGCCTCTCTGCCAGAGACTAAGTCCAATTGGTTAACCATTTCTCGTGAAAACACTTTGCCTCTCTGCCAGAGACTAAGTCCAATTGGTTATCCATTTCTCTTGAAAACACTTTGTCTCTCCGCCAGAGACTAAGTCCAATTGGTTAACCATTTCTCTGGAAAACACTTTGCCTCTCTGCCAGAGACTAAGTCCAATTGGTTAACCATTTCTCTTGAAAACACTTTGCCTCTCTGCCAGAGACTAAGTCCAATTGGTTAACCATTTCTCTTGAAAACACTTTGTCTCTCCGCCAGAGACTAAGTCCAATTGGTTAATCATTTCTCTTGAAAACACTTTGCCTCTCCGCCAGAGACTAAGTCCAATTGGTTAACCATTTCTCAGGAAAACACTTTGCCTCTCCGCCAGAGACTAAGTCCAATTGGTTAACCATTTCTCTTGAAAACACTTTGCCTCTCTGCCAGAGACGAAGTCCAATTGGTTAACCATTTCTCAGGGGCTCACCGAGGGCAATCTGTAACGTCTCGCGGGCCCGGGGGCCCCTTTGCACGGCCTGCCAATGCAATCCGAGCCGCACTGTCCTTCGTTTGGTTAACCATTTCTCAGGGGCACACCGAGGGCACCCTGCATTGTCTCGCGGGCCCGGAGGCCACTTTGCACGGCCTGCCAACGCAATGCGAGGTGCTTCGCCCTTGGCCGCCTTCCCGGCCGGCTTCGGGACGTTTCGGGGGCTCTCACCGGGGCAAATCCGGTCCCCCGGGCGATTAGGAGGCCTCCCCGGGCAGGCCCGGGCTTCAGGCCGCCGCTTTTCCATCCCGGCCGAAAGAGGCGAAAAATGCCGAAAATGGCCAAAAATGGCCGCCGGCAGGGCCTCTCGGTCGGTTTGGCGGCAGCCTGGGTCGGTCCCTGCAGACCTGGAGGCTCGAGAAGGTTTTTGGCGATGTCGACCGATTCTCGATTTGCCACCTCCTACTATTCTGCAGGTACCCCGCCAACCTCCCCTGCCGACAATTCCAACCGTAAGGTCGGGCGGTAGTCCTACCGACGAAGAGGCCCCAAAGCCCGCAAAACGCCATTTTGCCCTTTCCTCATCGGGACTTCCGCGGGGAACTCATTAACCAGCTCCATGAGTGGCATGCCAGAAATTGCAACTTGACCCGTCGCCGGGCAGATTCGCTACTCTCTGCGGGAATACCCCCACCGGGTGCCGGGTAAAGGCCTCGGATCTGACCTCATGGACTTCCGTCTGTGCACGGATTTTGCTCTCGCGGGCCCAAGAGCCTCATTGCCCGGCCTGCCAATGCAACCCGAGGTCCATTGGCCTCATTGGTTAATTATTTCTCGAGAAAACACTTTGCCTCTCCGCCAGAGACTAAGTCCAATTGGTTAATCATTTCTCAAGGCCACAATTTGCCTGCCGTTCAGAGACTAAGTCCAATTGGTTAACCATTTCTCTTGAAAACACTTTGCCTCTCTGCCAGAGACTAAGTCCAATTGGTTAACCATTTCTCGTGAAAACACTTTGTCTCTCTGCCAGAGACTAAGTCCAATTGGTTAACCATTTCTCTTGAAAACACTTTGCCTCTCTGCCAGAGACTAAGTCCAATTGGTTAACCATTTCTCTTGAAAACACTTTGTCTCTCCGCCAGAGACTAAGTCCAATTGGTTAATCATTTCTCTTGAAAACACTTTGCCTCTCCGCCAGAGACTAAGTCCAATTGGTTAACCATTTCTCAGGAAAACACTTTGCCTCTCTGCCAGAGACTAAGTCCAATTGGTTAACCATTTCTCGTGAAAACACTTTGCCTCTCCGCCAGAGACTAAGTCCAATTGGTTAATCATTTCTCAAGGCCACAATTTGCCTGCCGTTCAGAGACTCAGTCCAATTGGTTAATCATTTCTCAAGGCCACAATTTGCCTGCCGTTCAGAGACCAAGTCCAATTGGTTAACCATTTCTCTTGAAAACACTTTGCCTCTCTGCCAGAGACTAAGTCCAATTGGTTAACCATTTCTCGTGAAAACACTTTGTCTCTCCGCCAGAGACTAAGTCCAATTGGTTAATCATTTCTCAAGGCCACAATTTGCCTGCCGTTCAGAGACCAAGTCCAATTGGTTAACCATTTCTCTTGAAAACACTTTGTCTCTCCGCCAGAGACTAAGTCCAATTGGTTAATCATTTCTCAAGGCCACAATTTGCCTGCCGTTCAGAGACCAAGTCCAATTGGTTAACCATTTCTCTTGAAAACACTTTGCCTCTCTGCCAGAGACTAAGTCCAATTGGTTAACCATTTCTCTTGAAAACACTTTGTCTCTCCGCCAGAGACTAAGTCCAATTGGTTAATCATTTCTCTTGAAAACACTTTGCCTCTCTGCCAGAGACTAAGTCCAATTGGTTAACCATTTCTCGTGAAAACACTTTGCCTCTCTGCCAGAGACTAAGTCCAATTGGTTAACCATTTCTCGTGAAAACACTTTGCCTCTCTGCCAGAGACTAAGTCCAATTGGTTAACCATTTCTCGTGAAAACACTTTGTCTCTCTGCCAGAGACTAAGTCCAATTGGTTAACCATTTCTCAGGGGCTCACCGAGGGCAATCTGTAACGTCTCGCGGGCCCGGGGGCCCCTTTGCACGGCCTGCCAATGCAATCCGAGGCGCACTGTCCTTCGTTTGGTTAACCATTTCTCAGGGGCACACCGAGGGCACCCTGCATTGTCTCGCGGGCCCGGAGGCCACTTTGCACGGCCTGCCAATGCAATCCGAGGTGCTTCGCCCTTGGCCGCCTTCCCGGCCGGCTTCGGGACGTTTCGGGGGCTCTCACCGGGGCAAATCCGGTCCCCCGGGCGATTAGGAGGCCTCCCCGGGCAGGCCCGGGCTTCAGGCCGCCGCTTTTCCATCCCGGCCGAAAGAGGCGAAAAATGCCGAAAATGGCCAAAAATGGCCGCCGGCAGGGCCTCTCGGTCGGTTTGGCGGCAGCCTGGGTCGGTCCCTGCAGACCTGGAGGCTCGAGAAGGTTTTTGGCGATGTCGACCGATTCTCGATTTGCCACCTCCTACTATTCTGCAGGTACCCCGCCAACCTCCCCTGCCAACAATTCCAACCGTAAGGTCGGGCGGTAGTCCTACCGTCCAGGAGGCCCTAAAAGCCCGCAAAACGCCATTTTACCCTTTCCTCATCGGGACTTCCGAGGGGAACTCATTAACCAGCTCCAGGAGTGGCATGCCAGAAATTGCAACTTGACCCGTCGCCGGGCAGATTCGCTACTCTCTGCGGGAATACCCCCACCGGGTGCCGGGTAAAGGCCTCGGATCTGACCTCATGGACTTCCGTCTGTGCACGGATTTTGCTCTCGCGGGCCCAAGAGCCACTTTGCCCGGCCTGCCAATGCAAACCGAGGTCCATTGTCCTCATTGGTTCATTATTTCTCGAGAAAACACTTTGCCTCTCCGCCAGAGACTAAGTCCAATTGGTTAATCATTTCTCAAGGCCACAATTTGCCTGCCGTTCAGAGACTAAGTCCAATTGGTTAACCATTTCTCGTGAAAACACTTTGCCTCTCCGCCAGAGACTAAGTCCAATTGGTTAACCATTTCTCTTGAAAACACTTTGTCTCTCCGCCAGAGACTAAGTCCAATTGGTTAACCATTTCTCTTGAAAACACTTTGCCTCTCTGCCAGAGACTAAGTCCAATTGGTTAACCATTTCTCGTGAAAACACTTTGCCTCTCTGCCAGAGACTAAGTCCAATTGGTTATCCATTTCTCTTGAAAACACTTTGTCTCTCCGCCAGAGACTAAGTCCAATTGGTTAACCATTTCTCTGGAAAACACTTTGCCTCTCTGCCAGAGACTAAGTCCAATTGGTTAACCATTTCTCTTGAAAACACTTTGCCTCTCTGCCAGAGACTAAGTCCAATTGGTTAACCATTTCTCTTGAAAACACTTTGTCTCTCCGCCAGAGACCAAGTCCAATTGGTTAATCATTTCTCTTGAAAACACTTTGCCTCTCCGCCAGAGACTAAGTCCAATTGGTTAACCATTTCTCAGGAAAACACTTTGCCTCTCTGCCAGAGACTAAGTCCAATTGGTTAACCATTTCTCGTGAAAACACTTTGCCTCTCCGCCAGAGACTAAGTCCAATTGGTTAACCATTTCTCAGGGGCACACCGAGGGCAATCTGTAACGTCTCGCGGGCCCGGGGGCCCCTTTGCACGGCCAGCCAATGCAATCCGAGGCGCACTGTCCTTCGTTTGGTTAACCATTTCTCAGGGGCACACCGAGGGCACCCTGCATTGTCTCGCGGGCCCGGAGGCCACTTTGCACGGCCTGCCAACGCAATGCGAGGTGCTTCGCCCTTGGCCGCCTTCCCGGCCGGCTTCGGGACGTTTCGGGGGCTCTCACCGGGGCAAATCCGGTCCCCCGGGCGATTAGGAGGCCTCCCCGGGCAGGCCCGGGCTTCAGGCCGCCGCTTTTCCATCCCGGCCGAAAGAGGCGAAAAATGCCGAAAATGGCCAAAAATGGCCGCCGGCAGGGCCTCTCGGTCGGTTTGGCGGCAGCCTGGGTCGGTCCCTGCAGACCTGGAGGCTCGAGAAGGTTTTTGGCGATGTCGACCGATTCTCGATTTGCCACCTCCTACTATTCTGCAGGTACCCCGCCAACCTCCCCTGCCGACAATTCCAACCGTAAGGTCGGGCGGTAGTCCTACCGACGAAGAGGCCCCAAAGCCCGCCAAACGCCATTTTGCCCTTTCCTCATCGGGACTTCCGCGGGGAACTCATTAACCAGCTCCATGAGTGGCATGCCAGAAATTGCAACTTGACCCGTCGCCGGGCAGATTCGCTACTCTCTGCGGGAATACCCCCACCGGGTGCCGGGTAAAGGCCTCGGATCTGACCTCATGGACTTCCGTCTGTGCACGGATTTTGCTCTCGCGGGCCCAAGAGCCTCATTGCCCGGCCTGCCAATGCAACCCGCGGTCCATTGGCCTCATTGGTTAATTATTTCTCGAGAAAACACTTTGCCTCTCCGCCAGAGACTAAGTCCAATTGGTTAACCATTTCTCTTGAAAACACTTTGCCTCTCTGCCAGAGACTAAGTCCAATTGGTTATCCATTTCTCTGGAAAACACTTTGCCTCTCTGCCAGAGACTAAGTCCAATTGGTTATCCATTTCTCTGGAAAACACTTTGTCTCTCCGCCAGAGACTAAGTCCAATTGGTTAACCATTTCTCTTGAAAACACTTTGTCTCTCCGCCAGAGACTAAGTCCAATTGGTTAATCATTTCTCTTGAAAACACTTTGCCTCTCCGCCAGAGACTAAGTCCAATTGGTTAACCATTTCTCAGGAAAACACTTTGCCTCTCTGCCAGAGACTAAGTCCAATTGGTTAACCATTTCTCGTGAAAACACTTTGCCTCTCCGCCAGAGACTAAGTCCAATTGGTTAATCATTTCTCAAGGCCACAATTTGCCTGCCGTTCAGAGACTCAGTCCAATTGGTTAATCATTTCTCAAGGCCACAATTTGCCTGCCGTTCAGAGACCAAGTCCAATTGGTTAACCATTTCTCTTGAAAACACTTTGCCTCTCTGCCAGAGACTAAGTCCAATTGGTTAACCATTTCTCGTGAAAACACTTTGTCTCTCCGCCAGAGACTAAGTCCAATTGGTTAATCATTTCTCAAGGCCACAATTTGCCTGCCGTTCAGAGACCAAGTCCAATTGGTTAACCATTTCTCTTGAAAACACTTTGTCTCTCCGCCAGAGACTAAGTCCAATTGGTTAATCATTTCTCAAGGCCACAATTTGCCTGCCGTTCAGAGACCAAGTCCAATTGGTTAACCATTTCTCTTGAAAACACTTTGCCTCTCTGCCAGAGACTAAGTCCAATTGGTTAACCATTTCTCTTGAAAACACTTTGTCTCTCCGCCAGAGACTAAGTCCAATTGGTTAACCATTTCTCTTGAAAACACTTTGCCTCTCTGCCAGAGACTAAGTCCAATTGGTTAACCATTTCTCAGGGGCTCACCGAGGGCAATCTGTAACGTCTCGCGGGCCCGGGGGCCCCTTTGCACGGCCTGCCAATGCAATCCGAGCCGCACTGTCCTTCGTTTGGTTAACCATTTCTCAGGGGCACACCGAGGGCACCCTGCATTGTCTCGCGGGCCCGGAGGCCACTTTGCACGGCCTGCCAACGCAATGCGAGGTGCTTCGCCCTTGGCCGCCTTCCCGGCCGGCTTCGGGACGTTTCGGGGGCTCTCACCGGGGCAAATCCGGTCCCCCGGGCGATTAGGAGGCCTCCCCGGGCAGGCCCGGGCTTCAGGCCGCCGCTTTTCCATCCCGGCCGAAAGAGGCGAAAAATGCCGAAAATGGCCAAAAATGGCCGCCGGCAGGGCCTCTCGGTCGGTTTGGCGGCAGCCTGGGTCGGTCCCTGCAGACCTGGAGGCTCGAGAAGGTTTTTGGCGATGTCGACCGATTCTCGATTTGCCACCTCCTACTATTCTGCAGGTACCCCGCCAACCTCCCCTGCCGACAATTCCAACCGTAAGGTCGGGCGGTAGTCCTACCGACGAAGAGGCCCCAAAGCCCGCAAAACGCCATTTTGCCCTTTCCTCATCGGGACTTCCGCGGGGAACTCATTAACCAGCTCCATGAGTGGCATGCCAGAAATTGCAACTTGACCCGTCGCCGGGCAGATTCGCTACTCTCTGCGGGAATACCCCCACCGGGTGCCGGGTAAAGGCCTCGGATCTGACCTCATGGACTTCCGTCTGTGCACGGATTTTGCTCTCGCGGGCCCAAGAGCCTCATTGCCCGGCCTGCCAATGCAACCCGAGGTCCATTGGCCTCATTGGTTAATTATTTCTCGAGAAAACACTTTGCCTCTCCGCCAGAGACTAAGTCCAATTGGTTAATCATTTCTCAAGGCCACAATTTGCCTGCCGTTCAGAGACTAAGTCCAATTGGTTAACCATTTCTCTTGAAAACACTTTGCCTCTCTGCCAGAGACTAAGTCCAATTGGTTAACCATTTCTCGTGAAAACACTTTGTCTCTCTGCCAGAGACTAAGTCCAATTGGTTAACCATTTCTCTTGAAAACACTTTGCCTCTCTGCCAGAGACTAAGTCCAATTGGTTAACCATTTCTCTTGAAAACACTTTGTCTCTCCGCCAGAGACTAAGTCCAATTGGTTAATCATTTCTCTTGAAAACACTTTGCCTCTCCGCCAGAGACTAAGTCCAATTGGTTAACCATTTCTCAGGAAAACACTTTGCCTCTCTGCCAGAGACTAAGTCCAATTGGTTAACCATTTCTCGTGAAAACACTTTGCCTCTCCGCCAGAGACTAAGTCCAATTGGTTAATCATTTCTCAAGGCCACAATTTGCCTGCCGTTCAGAGACTCAGTCCAATTGGTTAATCATTTCTCAAGGCCACAATTTGCCTGCCGTTCAGAGACCAAGTCCAATTGGTTAACCATTTCTCTTGAAAACACTTTGCCTCTCTGCCAGAGACTAAGTCCAATTGGTTAACCATTTCTCGTGAAAACACTTTGTCTCTCCGCCAGAGACTAAGTCCAATTGGTTAATCATTTCTCAAGGCCACAATTTGCCTGCCGTTCAGAGACCAAGTCCAATTGGTTAACCATTTCTCTTGAAAACACTTTGTCTCTCCGCCAGAGACTAAGTCCAATTGGTTAATCATTTCTCAAGGCCACAATTTGCCTGCCGTTCAGAGACCAAGTCCAATTGGTTAACCATTTCTCTTGAAAACACTTTGCCTCTCTGCCAGAGACTAAGTCCAATTGGTTAACCATTTCTCTTGAAAACACTTTGTCTCTCCGCCAGAGACTAAGTCCAATTGGTTAATCATTTCTCTTGAAAACACTTTGCCTCTCTGCCAGAGACTAAGTCCAATTGGTTAACCATTTCTCGTGAAAACACTTTGCCTCTCTGCCAGAGACTAAGTCCAATTGGTTAACCATTTCTCGTGAAAACACTTTGCCTCTCTGCCAGAGACTAAGTCCAATTGGTTAACCATTTCTCGTGAAAACACTTTGTCTCTCTGCCAGAGACTAAGTCCAATTGGTTAACCATTTCTCAGGGGCTCACCGAGGGCAATCTGTAACGTCTCGCGGGCCCGGGGGCCCCTTTGCACGGCCTGCCAATGCAATCCGAGGCGCACTGTCCTTCGTTTGGTTAACCATTTCTCAGGGGCACACCGAGGGCACCCTGCATTGTCTCGCGGGCCCGGAGGCCACTTTGCACGGCCTGCCAATGCAATCCGAGGTGCTTCGCCCTTGGCCGCCTTCCCGGCCGGCTTCGGGACGTTTCGGGGGCTCTCACCGGGGCAAATCCGGTCCCCCGGGCGATTAGGAGGCCTCCCCGGGCAGGCCCGGGCTTCAGGCCGCCGCTTTTCCATCCCGGCCGAAAGAGGCGAAAAATGCCGAAAATGGCCAAAAATGGCCGCCGGCAGGGCCTCTCGGTCGGTTTGGCGGCAGCCTGGGTCGGTCCCTGCAGACCTGGAGGCTCGAGAAGGTTTTTGGCGATGTCGACCGATTCTCGATTTGCCACCTCCTACTATTCTGCAGGTACCCCGCCAACCTCCCCTGCCAACAATTCCAACCGTAAGGTCGGGCGGTAGTCCTACCGTCCAGGAGGCCCTAAAAGCCCGCAAAACGCCATTTTACCCTTTCCTCATCGGGACTTCCGAGGGGAACTCATTAACCAGCTCCAGGAGTGGCATGCCAGAAATTGCAACTTGACCCGTCGCCGGGCAGATTCGCTACTCTCTGCGGGAATACCCCCACCGGGTGCCGGGTAAAGGCCTCGGATCTGACCTCATGGACTTCCGTCTGTGCACGGATTTTGCTCTCGCGGGCCCAAGAGCCACTTTGCCCGGCCTGCCAATGCAAACCGAGGTCCATTGTCCTCATTGGTTCATTATTTCTCGAGAAAACACTTTGCCTCTCCGCCAGAGACTAAGTCCAATTGGTTAATCATTTCTCAAGGCCACAATTTGCCTGCCGTTCAGAGACTAAGTCCAATTGGTTAACCATTTCTCGTGAAAACACTTTGCCTCTCCGCCAGAGACTAAGTCCAATTGGTTAACCATTTCTCTTGAAAACACTTTGTCTCTCCGCCAGAGACTAAGTCCAATTGGTTAACCATTTCTCTTGAAAACACTTTGCCTCTCTGCCAGAGACTAAGTCCAATTGGTTAACCATTTCTCGTGAAAACACTTTGCCTCTCTGCCAGAGACTAAGTCCAATTGGTTATCCATTTCTCTTGAAAACACTTTGTCTCTCCGCCAGAGACTAAGTCCAATTGGTTAACCATTTCTCTGGAAAACACTTTGCCTCTCTGCCAGAGACTAAGTCCAATTGGTTAACCATTTCTCTTGAAAACACTTTGCCTCTCTGCCAGAGACTAAGTCCAATTGGTTAACCATTTCTCTTGAAAACACTTTGTCTCTCCGCCAGAGACCAAGTCCAATTGGTTAATCATTTCTCTTGAAAACACTTTGCCTCTCCGCCAGAGACTAAGTCCAATTGGTTAACCATTTCTCAGGAAAACACTTTGCCTCTCTGCCAGAGACTAAGTCCAATTGGTTAACCATTTCTCGTGAAAACACTTTGCCTCTCCGCCAGAGACTAAGTCCAATTGGTTAACCATTTCTCAGGGGCACACCGAGGGCAATCTGTAACGTCTCGCGGGCCCGGGGGCCCCTTTGCACGGCCAGCCAATGCAATCCGAGGCGCACTGTCCTTCGTTTGGTTAACCATTTCTCAGGGGCACACCGAGGGCACCCTGCATTGTCTCGCGGGCCCGGAGGCCACTTTGCACGGCCTGCCAACGCAATGCGAGGTGCTTCGCCCTTGGCCGCCTTCCCGGCCGGCTTCGGGACGTTTCGGGGGCTCTCACCGGGGCAAATCCGGTCCCCCGGGCGATTAGGAGGCTTCCCCGGGCAGGCCCGGGCTTCAGGCCGCCGCTTTTCCATCCCGGCCGAAAGAGGCGAAAAATGCCGAAAATGGCCAAAAATGGCCGCCGGCAGGGCCTCTCGGTCGGTTTGGCGGCAGCCTGGGTCGGTCCCTGCAGACCTGGAGGCTCGAGAAGGCGTTTGGCGAGGTCGACCGATTCTCGATTTGCCACCTCCTACTATTCTGCAGGTACCCCGCCAACCTCCCCTGCCGACAATTCCAACCGTAAGGTCGGGCGGTAGTCCTACCGACGAAGAGGCCCCAAAGCCCGCAAAACGCCATTTTGCCCTTTCCTCATCGGGACTTCCGAGGGGAACTCATGAACCAGCTCCAGGAGTGGCATGCCAGAAATTGCAACTTGACCCGTCGCCGGGCGCACTCGCTGCTCTTTGCGGGAATACCCCCACCGGGCGCCGGGTAAGAGCCTCGGATCTGACCTCATGGGCTTCCGTCCTCGCACGGATTTTGCTCTCCCGGGCCCAGGGGCCACTTTCCCCGGCCTTGCGAAGGCAATCGGAGGTGCTTCGCCCTCGAAACCGCCTTCCCGGCC
The DNA here is from genome assembly GCF_964194155.1 of Cetorhinus maximus. NCBI lineage: Eukaryota > Metazoa > Chordata > Chondrichthyes > Lamniformes > Cetorhinidae > Cetorhinus > Cetorhinus maximus. Next base: position 181,587 of record NW_027596573.1, read on the forward strand.
GGCTTCGGGACGTTTCCGGGGCAAATCCGGTCCCGCGGGCGAAGGGGAGCCTTCCCCGGGCACGCCCGGGCTTCAGGCCGCCGCTTTCCGTGACCTTCCGAAAGACGCGAAAAATGCCGAAAATGGCCAAAAATGGCCGCCCGGCACGGCCTCGCGGTCGGTTTGGGGGCAGCCTGGGTCGGTCCCTGCAGACCTGGAGGCTCGAGAAGGCACTTGGCGATGTCGACCGATTCTCGATTTGCCACCTCCTACTATTCTGCAGGTACCCCGCCAACCTCCCCAGCCAACAAATCGCAAATGCCGATCGGCGGGTGACCGTCCGGTAGTCATGCCGACGAAGAGGCGCCTAGGCCCCGCAAACGCTTCCAAATCCGACCCCATCCCGGACCGGTTCTTTTTTAAAAAAGGCTCCCAGGATTCCGGATTTTTTCCTGCCGCACTCGGGACCACCCGACGGACACGAAACCGGGAACCTTTCCCCGGTCCGACCCTCCTCGGCCCGGCCAGCCGACGTCGAAGCGGCCGACTGGTTAATGATTTCACCCTGCTCCGACGTGACGCGTTTTCCAACCGCGCATGCGCGGCTCTGCCTCCCGAACCGCCCCCTCACGTGGGGGCTCTGGGTCCGCCCCCCGGCAGCCATTTCCTCCTGCCGGTCCGTTATTTTACGCCGTTTTTCGCCCTCCAGCCCTGCCGGAATGCTGCCTGCTCGCTGGTTAACCATTTCGCTCCCTGCACTTCGGCTTCTGCCCTGCTGGGGAAGCCCGCTGCTGCCTCTAACCGTACTCACGGGCGGGCGGCTCTGCTGCGCGGCCTCCGGCCACGCCCCCTCACCTGGTTTGCTGGGAACCCGCCCCCGGCAGCCTGTTAGTCGTGCCGGTTCGGTCTTATCGGCCCTTTTTGCACCTTCCCTGCCTGCTGGCATGCTTCGGCTCACCGGTCAACCGGTTCCCCGTTCTCCACTTAGACTTTTGAGCTGCGGGGCTGGTCTGCCGCGAACTGCACCCGTATTACGGGGCGGGCGGCTCTACTGCCCGTACGGCTGCCCTGCCTGTTAACTGGTTAACCGTTTCCCCGTCCACTACTTCGTCCCTGGACCTGCCGGTGTGTTCTGCAGCTAACTGCACCCGTATTACGGGGCGGGACGCTCCGCTTACCGGCCGGCTGCCATGCCTGCTTAACTGGTCAACCATTTACTCACATATACTTAGCCCCTGGAGCTGCTGGGCTGGTCGGCGACCTAACTGCACCCTTGTTGCCGGGAGGTCGGCACTAATTGCCGGCCGGCCGGCTGCCCTGCCTGCTAACTGGTAAACCCTTTACCCACATGTACTTAGCCCCTGGATACTGATGGGCTGTTCTGCACCTAACTGCACCCTGATTAGCGGGCGGGCGGCTGTAATTGCCGGCCGGCTGCTCTGCCTGCTAACTGGTTAACCATTGACCCACATGTACTTAGCCCCTGGAAACAGAGGGGCTGTTCTGCACCTAACTGCACCCTTATTAGCGGGCGGACAGGCGGCCGGCTCTAATTACCGGCCGGCCGGCTGCCCTGCCTGCTAACTGGTTCACCATTTACCCACATGTACTTAGCCCCTGGAAGCTGATGGGCTGTTCTGCACCTAACTGCACCCTTATTAGCGGGCGGGCGGCTGTAATTACCGGCCGGCTGCCCTGCCTGCTAACTGGTTCACCATTTACCCACATGTACTTAGCCCCTGGAAAATGATGGGCTGTTCTGCACCTAACAGCACCCTTAGTAGCGGGCGGACAGGCGGCCGGCTCTATTTCCCGGCCGGCTGCCCTGCCTGCTAACTGGTTAACCATTTACCCACATGTACTTAGCCCCTGGAGCTGATGGGCTGTTCTGCACCTAACTGCACACTGATTAGTGGGCGGGCGGCTCTAATTGCCGGCCGGCTGCTCTGCCTGCTAACTGGTTAACCATTGACCCACATGTACTTAGGCCCAGGAAACTGAGGGGCTGTTCTGCACCTAACTGCACCCTTATTAGCGGGCGGACAGGCGGCCGGCTCTAATTACCGGCCGGCCGGCTGCCCTGCCTTGCTAGCTGGTTAACCATTTACCCACATGTACTTAGACCCTGGAGCTGATGGGCTGTTCTGCACCTAACTGCACCCTGATTAGCGGGCGGGCGGCTCTAATTGCCGGCCGGCTGCTCTGCCTGCGAACTGGTTAACCATTTACCCACATGTACTTAGCCCCTGGAAACTGATGGGCTGTTCTGCACCTAACTGCACCCTTATTAGTGGGCGGACAGGCGGCCGGCTCTAATTACCGGCCGGCCGGCTGCCCTGCCTGCTAACTGGTTAACCATTTACCCACATGTACTTAGCCCCTGGAAACTGATGGGCTGTCCTGCACCTAACTGCACCCTGATTAGCGGGCGGGCGGCTCTAATTGCCGGCCGGCTGCTCTGCCTGCTAACTGGTTCACCATTGACCCACATGTACTTAGCCCCTGGAAACTGATGGGCTGTTCTGCACCTAACTGCACCCTTACTAGCGGGCGGACAGGCGGCCGGCTCTAATTACCGGCCGGCCGGCTGCCCTGCCTTGCTAACTGGTTAACCATTTACCCACATGTACTTAGCCCCTGGAAACTGATGGGCTGTCCTGCACCTAACTGCACCCTTACTAGCGGGCGGGCGGCTGTAATTAGCGGCCGGCTGCCCTGCCTGCTAACTGGTTCATCATTTACCCACATGTACTTAGCCCCTGGAGCTGCTGGGCTGGTCGGCACCTAACTGCAGCCCTATGGCCGGGAGGTCGGCTCTAATTACCGGCCGGCTGCCCTGCCTGCTAACTGGTTAATCATTTACCCACATGTACTTAGCCCCTGGAGCTGCTGGGCTGGTCGGCACCTAACTGCACCCGTAATGGCCGGGAGGTCGGCTCTAATTACCGGCCGGCTGCCCTGCCTGCTAACTGGTTAACCATTTACCCACATGTACTTAGCCCCTGGAGCTGATGGGCTGTTCTGCACCGAACTGCACCCTGATTAGCGGGCGGGCGGCTCTAATTGCCGGCCGGCTGCCCTGCCTGCTAACTGGTTAACCATTTACCCGCATGTACTTAGCCCCTGGAGCTGCTGGGCTGGCCGGCACCTAACTGCACCCTTATCACCGGGCGGGCGGCTCTAATTACCGGCCGGCCGGCTGCCCTGCCTGCTAACTGGTTCACCATTTACCCACATGTACTTAGCCCCTGGAGCTGCTGGGCTGGCCGGGACCTAACTGCCCCCTTATCACCGGGCGGGCGGCTCTAATTACCGGCCGGCCGGCTGCCCTGCCTGCTAACTGGTTAACAATTTACCCACATGTACTTAGCCCCTGGAAAATGATGGGCTGTTCTGCACCTAACTGCACCTTGATTAGCGGGCGGGCGGCTCTAATTGCCGGCCGGCTGCTCTGCCTGCTAACTGGTTAACCATTTACCCACATGTACTTAGCCCCTGGAAAATGATGGGCTGTTCTGCACCTATCTGCACCCTGATTAGCGGGCGGGCGGCTCTAATTGCCGGCCGGCTGCTCTGCCTGCTGACTGGTTAACCATTTACCCACATGTACTTAGCCCCTGGAGCTGCTGGGCCTGTCGGCACCTAACTGCACCCTTATCACCGGGCGGGTGGCTCTATTTACCGGCCGGCTGCCCTGCCTGCTAACTGGTTAACCATTTACCCACATGTACTTAGCCCCTGGAGCTGATGGGCTGTTCTGCACCTAACTGCACCCTGATGAGCGGGCGGGCGGCTCCAATTACCGGCCGGCTGCCCTGCCTGCTAACTGGTTAATCCTTTACCCACATGTACTTAGCCCCAGGAGCTGCTGGGCTGGTCGGCACCTAACTGCAGCCCTATGGCCGGGCGGGCGGCCTCAATTACCGGCCGGCTGCCCTGCCTGCTAACTGGTTAACCATTTACCCACACGTACTTAGCCCCTGGAGCTGCTGGGCTGGTCGGCACCTAACTGCACCCGTATGGCCGGGAGGTCGGCTCTAATTACCGGCCGGTTGCCCTGCCTGCTAACTGGTTAATCATTTACCCACATGCACTTCGCCCCTGGAGCCGCTGGGCTGGTCGGCACCTAACTGCAGCCCTATGGCCGGGCGGTCGACTCCAATTACCGGCCGGCTGCCCTGCCTGCTAACTGGTTAACCATTTACCCACACGTACTTAGCCCCTGGAGCTGCTGGGCTGGTCGGCACCTAACTGCACCCGTATGGCCGGGAGGTCGGCTCTAATTACCGGCCGTTTGCCCTGCCTGCTAACTGGTTAATCATTTACCCACATGCACTTCGCCCCTGGAGCCGCTGGGCTGGTCGGCACCTAACTGCAGCCCTATGGCCGGGCGGGCGGCTCCAATTACCGGCCGGCTGCCCTGCCTGCTAACTGGTTAATCATTTACCCACATGTACGTAGCCCCAGGAGCTGCTGGGCTGGTCGGCACCTAACTGCAGCCCTATGGCCCGGCGGGCGGCCTCAATTACCGGCCGGCTTCCCTGCCTGCTAACTGGTTAACCATTTACCCACATGTACTTAGCCCCTGGAGCTGCTGGGCTGTTCGGCACCTAACTGCACCCGTATGGCCGGGAGGTCGGCTATAATTACCGGCCGGTTGCCCTGCCTGCTAACTGGTTAATCATTTACCCACATGCACTTCGCCCCTGGAGCTGCTGGGCTGGTCGGCACCTAACTGCAGCCCGATGGCCGGGCGGGCGGCTCCAATTACCGGCCGGCTGCCCTGCCTGCTAACTGGTTAACCATTTACCCACACGTACTTAGCCCCTGGAGCTGCTGGGCTGGTCGGCACCTAACTGCACCCGTATGGCCGGGAGGTCGGCTCTAATTACCGGCCGGCTGCCCTGCCTGCTAACTGGTTAACCGTTTACCCACCCGTACTTAGCCCCTGGAGCTGCTGGGCTGGTCGCCACCTAACTGCACCCTTATCACCGGGCGGGCCGCTCTCATTGCCGGCCGGCTGCCCTGCCTGCTAACTGGTTAACCATTTCACCTTCTGCACTTTGCCTACCTTACCCTTCGCCGAACCCTAACCCTGGCCCTAACACACGCTCTAAACCCTGCACTTAAACGTAACCCTAACCCTAACACTCGCCCTAACTCTAACCCTAACCCTAACCCTACCCTTAAACCTTACCCTAACCCTTTGCCCGTCCCCGACCCCAACACTAACCCTATTCCCTCACCTTCTCCCCGTCACCGACCCCCAACCCCGACCCCAACACTAACACTCACCATGCAGGCTACAAATGCGCCGCCTTCGCAACCCTTCACCCGCCGGCACACTCTTACAACCGCACCAACCACTAGCCTCCTCCGGGCCCTTACCTTCCAGAAGGAAAATGCCCCTCACTCAACACCGACCCCAATCCACTCTGCGCAGCCGGCAATGGCGACGCCCGGTGCGGCCACCGCGGCCTCATTCACCCCGCTTCCTCCCGAGGCCTACCACGCCCTCGCTAAGCCCGTGCCTTACAAGCCGACAACCCCTTCATGCCCACCGCTTCCGACAACCACCGGCCAGCCGGCCAAGCCCTTGAAATCCAGCCCTTCCGCCAGCACCGACTCAAATCCAACCTCCCACCCCTTCCGAGAGCTACTCCAGGTCGGCCTCGCCCGTCAGATTGCTCCCCTTAGGCGTATATTAAGCCCGGCCCCACTGATTAGAGCCAAGCCGCGCGGAAAAGTGAGGGGTGAAATCATTAACCAATCCCGCCCGGCGAAAGGGGAAATCATTAACCAATCCCGCCTGGCGAAAGGGGAAATCATTAACCAGTCCCACCTGGGGACAGGGGAAATCATTAACCGATCCCGCCTGAGGTAAGGGGATCTCATTAACCAATTAGGCCCAGACGACAGGGGAAATCATGAACCA
>NW_027596573.1:197500-222172 GCF_964194155.1 Cetorhinus maximus
GGCCCTACCGCATCGGACACCTAGCACCGCATCTTTCCTCTGAGGAGCGAGACACACGCACACCGCTTCCCCGCCACCGAGCACACGTCTGCTTTCGGAGCCAGCGTGGCCTCGCTCGGGTACTGGTTCAACCGCGGGTGGAGGGGTGGTCCGCAGCGGTGCAATTTTCTTACTTTTGCAACAACCGAAGCAACCTGTTGGCGCTCGCACGGCTAGGAAATGCCGACTGGCGTGCGTCGCCTGCGTTCAAAACGGTTCTGGGCACGCACACGGTGTTGACTCTGCCCATGTCAAACACTGCAGTGTGCAACCCAAGGGGACTCAGGCACCCCGCCCGCCCCCTAGGTGCCTGTGAACAGGCTTTGTATTTTTATTTTTCATCATCAAGTACACCGCCAGGTGACACTTTGTGATTTTTATTGCTCATAAATACAGTTCTCTTATTTGTAAATCAACGGAAGCAACATGTTGGCGCTCGCACGACTAGGAAATGCCGACTGGCGTGCGTCGCCTGCGTTCAAAACGGTTCTGGGCACGCACACAGTGCTGACTCTGCCCATGTCAAACACTACAGTGTGCAACCCAAGGGGACTCAGGCACCCCGCCCGCCCCCTAGGTGCCTGTGAACAGGCTTTGTATTTTTATTATTCATCATCAAGTACACCGCCAGGTGACACTTTGTGATTTTTTTTGCTCATAAATACAGTTTTCTTATTTGTAAAACATCGGAAGCAACATGTTGGCGCTCGCACGGCTAGGAAATGCCGACTGGCGTGCGTCGCCTGCTTTCACATCGGTTCTGGGCACGCACACAGTGCTGACTCTGCCCATGTCAAACACTACAGTGTGCAACCCAAGGGGACTCAGGCACCCCGCCCGCCCCCTAGGTGCCTGCGAACAGGCTTTGTATTTTTATTTCTCATCATCAAGTACACCGCCAGGTGAAACTTTGTGATTTTTTTTTTTGCTGCTCATAAATACAATTTTCTTATTTGTAAAACAACGGAAGCAACCTGTTGGCGCTCGCACGGAGAGGAAATGCCGACCGGCGTGCGTCGCCTGCGTTCAAAAGGGTTCTGGGCACGCACACAGTGTTGACTCTGTCCATGTCAAACACTCTATAGTGTGCAACCCAAGGGGACTCAGGCACCCCCGCCCCAAAGGTGCCTGTGAACAGACTTTGTATTTTTATTTATCATCATCAAGTACACCGCCAGGTGACACTTTGTGATTTTTTTTGTTCATAAATACACATGTATATATATATTTGACACTTTGTCATTTTGTCTGTTCTTTTCGCCACACGCCATGTTTATTAAACCAGGGTTACCACCGGTCTGGACCCTGGCCGATATTTCAGACCGACAACGGAGTTCGGAAAGCCCGCACAAATTCATCTTAAATCCTCATATAGGACTTCCGAGAGCTCTTTGAAAGGTATTCTATTTGAAAACGCTTACCACCCTCAAAGTCGCACTTTTCTGGGCATTTTTAAAGTGTGACCGTTGTCTGAAAATGTTCTGAAAATCGTGTCCCCGAAAATCTCCGGGTACCCCGCCAACCTCCCCTGCCAACAATTGCAACCGTAAGGTCGGGCGGTAGGCCTACCGTCCAGGAGGCCCCAAAGCCCGCAAAACGCCATTTTGCCATTTTCTCATCGGGACTTCCGAGGGGAACTCATTAACGAGCTCCAGGAGTGGTATGCCAGAAATTGCAACTTGACCCGTCGCCGGGCACACCCGCTACTCTCTGCGGGAATACCCCCACCGGGTGCCGGGTAAAGGCCTCGGATCTGACCTCATGGACTTCCGTCTGCGCACGGATTTTGCTCTCGCGGGCCCAAGAGCCACTTTCCACGGCCTACCAACGCAATCCGAAGTGCATTGGCCAACCATTACAACGGGAAACACTTTGCCTCTCCGCCAGAGACTAAGTCCAATTGGTTAACCATTTCTCAGGAAAACACTTTGCCTCTCTGCCAGAGACTAAGTCCAATTGGTTAACCATTTCTCATGGCCGCAATTTGCCTGCTGTTCACAGACTAAGTCCAATTGGTTAACCATTTCTCAGGAAAACACTTTGCCTCTCTGCCAGAGACTAAGTCCAATTGGTTAACCATTTCTCAGGAAAACGCTTTGCCTCTCTGCCAGAGACTAAGTCCAATTGGTTAACCATTTCTCTTGAAAACACTTTGTCTCTCCGCCAGAGACTAAGTCCAATTGGTTAACCATTTCTCGTGAAAACACTTTGCCTCTCTGCCAGAGACTAAGTCCAATTGGTTAACCATTTCTCGTGAAAACACTTTGCCTCTCTGCCAGAGACTAAGTCCAATTGGTTATCCATTTCTCTTGAAAACACTTTGTCTCTCCTCCAGAGACTAAGTCCAATTGGTTAATCATTTCTCAAGGCCACAATTTGCCTGCCGTTCAGAGACCAAGTCCAATTGGTTAACCATTTCTCTTGAAAACACTTTGCCTCTCTGCCAGAGACTAAGTCCAATTGGTTAACCATTTCTCTTGAAAACACTTTGTCTCTCCGCCAGAGACTAAGTCCAATTGGTTAACCATTTCTCGTGAAAACACTTTGCCTCTCTGCCAGAGACTAAGTCCAATTGGTTAACCATTTCTCGTGAAAACACTTTGCCTCTCTGCCAGAGACTAAGTCCAATTGGTTATCCATTTCTCTTGAAAACACTTTGTCTCTCCGCCAGAGACTAAGTCCAATTGGTTAACCATTTCTCGTGAAAACACTTTGCCTCTCTGCCAGAGACTAAGTCCAATTGGTTAACCATTTCTCGTGAAAACACTTTGCCTCTCTGCCAGAGACTAAGTCCAATTGGTTAACCATTTCTCGTGAAAATACTTGGTCTCTCCGCCAGAGACTAAGTCCAATTGGTTAATCATTTCTCAAGGCCACAATTTGCCTGCCGTTCAGAGAAAAAGTCCAATTGGTTAACCATTTCTCTGGAAAACACTTTGCCTCTCCGCCAGAGACTAAGTCCAATTGGTTAACCATTTCTCTTGAAAACACTTTGCCTCTCTGCCAGAGACTAAGTCCAATTGGTTATCCATTTCTCTGGAAAACACTTTGCCTCTCTGCCAGAGACTAAGTCCAATTGGTTATCCATTTCTCTGGAAAACACTTTGTCTCTCCGCCAGAGACTAAGTCCAATTGGTTAACCATTTCTCTTGAAAACACTTTGTCTCTCCGCCAGAGACTAAGTCCAATTGGTTAATCATTTCTCTTGAAAACACTTTGCCTCTCCGCCAGAGACTAAGTCCAATTGGTTAACCATTTCTCAGGAAAACACTTTGCCTCTCTGCCAGAGACTAAGTCCAATTGGTTAACCATTTCTCGTGAAAACACTTTGCCTCTCCGCCAGAGACTAAGTCCAATTGGTTAATCATTTCTCAAGGCCACAATTTGCCTGCCGTTCAGAGACTCAGTCCAATTGGTTAATCATTTCTCAAGGCCACAATTTGCCTGCCGTTCAGAGACCAAGTCCAATTGGTTAACCATTTCTCTTGAAAACACTTTGCCTCTCTGCCAGAGACTAAGTCCAATTGGTTAACCATTTCTCGTGAAAACACTTTGTCTCTCCGCCAGAGACTAAGTCCAATTGGTTAATCATTTCTCAAGGCCACAATTTGCCTGCCGTTCAGAGACCAAGTCCAATTGGTTAACCATTTCTCTTGAAAACACTTTGTCTCTCCGCCAGAGACTAAGTCCAATTGGTTAATCATTTCTCAAGGCCACAATTTGCCTGCCGTTCAGAGACCAAGTCCAATTGGTTAACCATTTCTCTTGAAAACACTTTGCCTCTCTGCCAGAGACTAAGTCCAATTGGTTAACCATTTCTCTTGAAAACACTTTGTCTCTCCGCCAGAGACTAAGTCCAATTGGTTAACCATTTCTCTTGAAAACACTTTGCCTCTCTGCCAGAGACTAAGTCCAATTGGTTAACCATTTCTCAGGGGCTCACCGAGGGCAATCTGTAACGTCTCGCGGGCCCGGGGGCCCCTTTGCACGGCCTGCCAATGCAATCCGAGCCGCACTGTCCTTCGTTTGGTTAACCATTTCTCAGGGGCACACCGAGGGCACCCTGCATTGTCTCGCGGGCCCGGAGGCCACTTTGCACGGCCTGCCAACGCAATGCGAGGTGCTTCGCCCTTGGCCGCCTTCCCGGCCGGCTTCGGGACGTTTCGGGGGCTCTCACCGGGGCAAATCCGGTCCCCCGGGCGATTAGGAGGCCTCCCCGGGCAGGCCCGGGCTTCAGGCCGCCGCTTTTCCATCCCGGCCGAAAGAGGCGAAAAATGCCGAAAATGGCCAAAAATGGCCGCCGGCAGGGCCTCTCGGTCGGTTTGGCGGCAGCCTGGGTCGGTCCCTGCAGACCTGGAGGCTCGAGAAGGTTTTTGGCGATGTCGACCGATTCTCGATTTGCCACCTCCTACTATTCTGCAGGTACCCCGCCAACCTCCCCTGCCGACAATTCCAACCGTAAGGTCGGGCGGTAGTCCTACCGACGAAGAGGCCCCAAAGCCCGCAAAACGCCATTTTGCCCTTTCCTCATCGGGACTTCCGCGGGGAACTCATTAACCAGCTCCATGAGTGGCATGCCAGAAATTGCAACTTGACCCGTCGCCGGGCAGATTCGCTACTCTCTGCGGGAATACCCCCACCGGGTGCCGGGTAAAGGCCTCGGATCTGACCTCATGGACTTCCGTCTGTGCACGGATTTTGCTCTCGCGGGCCCAAGAGCCTCATTGCCCGGCCTGCCAATGCAACCCGAGGTCCATTGGCCTCATTGGTTAATTATTTCTCGAGAAAACACTTTGCCTCTCCGCCAGAGACTAAGTCCAATTGGTTAACCATTTCTCTTGAAAACACTTTGCCTCTCTGCCAGAGACTAAGTCCAATTGGTTAACCATTTCTCGTGAAAACACTTTGTCTCTCCGCCAGAGACTAAGTCCAATTGGTTAACCATTTCTCTGGAAAACACTTTGCCTCTCTGCCAGAGACTAAGTCCAATTGGTTAACCATTTCTCTTGAAAACACTTTGCCTCTCTGCCAGAGACTAAGTCCAATTGGTTAACCATTTCTCTTGAAAACACTTTGTCTCTCCTCCAGAGACTAAGTCCAATTGGTTAATCATTTCTCTTGAAAACACTTTGCCTCTCCGCCAGAGACTAAGTCCAATTGGTTAACCATTTCTCAGGAAAACACTTTGCCTCTCTGCCAGAGACTAAGTCCAATTGGTTAACCATTTCTCGTGAAAACACTTTGCCTCTCCGCCAGAGACTAAGTCCAATTGGTTAATCATTTCTCAAGGCCACAATTTGCCTGCCGTTCAGAGACTCAGTCCAATTGGTTAATCATTTCTCAAGGCCACAATTTGCCTGCCGTTCAGAGACCAAGTCCAATTGGTTAACCATTTCTCTTGAAAACACTTTGCCTCTCTGCCAGAGACTAAGTCCAATTGGTTAACCATTTCTCGTGAAAACACTTTGTCTCTCCGCCAGAGACTAAGTCCAATTGGTTAATCATTTCTCAAGGCCACAATTTGCCTGCCGTTCAGAGACCAAGTCCAATTGGTTAACCATTTCTCTTGAAAACACTTTGTCTCTCCGCCAGAGACTAAGTCCAATTGGTTAATCATTTCTCAAGGCCACAATTTGCCTGCCGTTCAGAGACCAAGTCCAATTGGTTAACCATTTCTCTTGAAAACACTTTGCCTCTCTGCCAGAGACTAAGTCCAATTGGTTAACCATTTCTCTTGAAAACACTTTGTCTCTCCGCCAGAGACTAAGTCCAATTGGTTAATCATTTCTCTTGAAAACACTTTGCCTCTCTGCCAGAGACTAAGTCCAATTGGTTAACCATTTCTCGTGAAAACACTTTGCCTCTCTGCCAGAGACTAAGTCCAATTGGTTAACCATTTCTCGTGAAAACACTTTGCCTCTCTGCCAGAGACTAAGTCCAATTGGTTAACCATTTCTCGTGAAAACACTTTGTCTCTCTGCCAGAGACTAAGTCCAATTGGTTAACCATTTCTCAGGGGCTCACCGAGGGCAATCTGTAACGTCTCGCGGGCCCGGGGGCCCCTTTGCACGGCCTGCCAATGCAATCCGAGGCGCACTGTCCTTCGTTTGGTTAACCATTTCTCAGGGGCACACCGAGGGCACCCTGCATTGTCTCGCGGGCCCGGAGGCCACTTTGCACGGCCTGCCAATGCAATCCGAGGTGCTTCGCCCTTGGCCGCCTTCCCGGCCGGCTTCGGGACGTTTCCGGGGCTCTCACCGGGGCAAATCCGGTCCCCCGGGCGATTAGGAGGCCTCCCCGGGCAGGCCCGGGCTTCAGGCCGCCGCTTTTCCATCCCGGCCGACAGAGGCGAAAAATGCCGAAAATGGCCAAAAATGGCCGCCGGCAGGGCCTGTCGGTCGGTTTGGCGGCAGCCTGGGTCGGTCCCTGCAGACCTGGAGGCTCGAGAAGGTTTTTGGCGATGTCGACCGATTCTCGATTTGCCACCTCCTACTATTCTGCAGGTACCCCGCCAACCTCCCCTGCCAACAATTCCAACCGTAAGGTCGGGCGGTAGTCCTACCGTCCAGGAGGCCCTAAAAGCCCGCAAAACGCCATTTTACCCTTTCCTCATCGGGACTTCCGAGGGGAACTCATTAACCAGCTCCAGGAGTGGCATGCCAGAAATTGCAACTTGACCCGTCGCCGGGCAGATTCGCTACTCTCTGCGGGAATACCCCCACCGGGTGCCGGGTAAAGGCCTCGGATCTGACCTCATGGACTTCCGTCTGTGCACGGATTTTGCTCTCGCGGGCCCAAGAGCCACTTTGCCCGGCCTGCCAATGCAAACCGAGGTCCATTGTCCTCATTGGTTCATTATTTCTCGAGAAAACACTTTGCCTCTCCGCCAGAGACTAAGTCCAATTGGTTAATCATTTCTCAAGGCCACAATTTGCCTGCCGTTCAGAGACTAAGTCCAATTGGTTAACCATTTCTCGTGAAAACACTTTGCCTCTCCGCCAGAGACTAAGTCCAATTGGTTAACCATTTCTCTTGAAAACACTTTGCCTCTCCGCCAGAGACTAAGTCCAATTGGTTAACCATTTCTCAGGAAAACACTTTGCCTCTCTGCCAGAGACTAAGTCCAATTGGTTAACCATTTCTCTTGAAAACACTTTGTCTCTCCGCCAGAGACTAAGTCCAATTGGTTAACCATTTCTCTTGAAAACACTTTGCCTCTCTGCCAGAGACTAAGTCCAATTGGTTAACCATTTCTCGTGAAAACACTTTGCCTCTCTGCCAGAGACTAAGTCCAATTGGTTATCCATTTCTCTTGAAAACACTTTGTCTCTCCGCCAGAGACTAAGTCCAATTGGTTAACCATTTCTCTGGAAAACACTTTGCCTCTCTGCCAGAGACTAAGTCCAATTGGTTAACCATTTCTCTTGAAAACACTTTGCCTCTCTGCCAGAGACTAAGTCCAATTGGTTAACCATTTCTCTTGAAAACACTTTGTCTCTCCGCCAGAGACTAAGTCCAATTGGTTAATCATTTCTCTTGAAAACACTTTGCCTCTCCGCCAGAGACTAAGTCCAATTGGTTAACCATTTCTCAGGAAAACACTTTGCCTCTCCGCCAGAGACTAAGTCCAATTGGTTAACCATTTCTCTTGAAAACACTTTGCCTCTCTGCCAGAGACGAAGTCCAATTGGTTAACCATTTCTCAGGGGCTCACCGAGGGCAATCTGTAACGTCTCGCGGGCCCGGGGGCCCCTTTGCACGGCCTGCCAATGCAATCCGAGCCGCACTGTCCTTCGTTTGGTTAACCATTTCTCAGGGGCACACCGAGGGCACCCTGCATTGTCTCGCGGGCCCGGAGGCCACTTTGCACGGCCTGCCAACGCAATGCGAGGTGCTTCGCCCTTGGCCGCCTTCCCGGCCGGCTTCGGGACGTTTCGGGGGCTCTCACCGGGGCAAATCCGGTCCCCCGGGCGATTAGGAGGCCTCCCCGGGCAGGCCCGGGCTTCAGGCCGCCGCTTTTCCATCCCGGCCGAAAGAGGCGAAAAATGCCGAAAATGGCCAAAAATGGCCGCCGGCAGGGCCTCTCGGTCGGTTTGGCGGCAGCCTGGGTCGGTCCCTGCAGACCTGGAGGCTCGAGAAGGTTTTTGGCGATGTCGACCGATTCTCGATTTGCCACCTCCTACTATTCTGCAGGTACCCCGCCAACCTCCCCTGCCGACAATTCCAACCGTAAGGTCGGGCGGTAGTCCTACCGACGAAGAGGCCCCAAAGCCCGCAAAACGCCATTTTGCCCTTTCCTCATCGGGACTTCCGCGGGGAACTCATTAACCAGCTCCATGAGTGGCATGCCAGAAATTGCAACTTGACCCGTCGCCGGGCAGATTCGCTACTCTCTGCGGGAATACCCCCACCGGGTGCCGGGTAAAGGCCTCGGATCTGACCTCATGGACTTCCGTCTGTGCACGGATTTTGCTCTCGCGGGCCCAAGAGCCTCATTGCCCGGCCTGCCAATGCAACCCGAGGTCCATTGGCCTCATTGGTTAATTATTTCTCGAGAAAACACTTTGCCTCTCCGCCAGAGACTAAGTCCAATTGGTTAACCATTTCTCTTGAAAACACTTTGCCTCTCTGCCAGAGACTAAGTCCAATTGGTTAACCATTTCTCGTGAAAACACTTTGTCTCTCCGCCAGAGACTAAGTCCAATTGGTTAACCATTTCTCTGGAAAACACTTTGCCTCTCTGCCAGAGACTAAGTCCAATTGGTTAACCATTTCTCTTGAAAACACTTTGCCTCTCTGCCAGAGACTAAGTCCAATTGGTTAACCATTTCTCTTGAAAACACTTTGTCTCTCCTCCAGAGACTAAGTCCAATTGGTTAATCATTTCTCTTGAAAACACTTTGCCTCTCCGCCAGAGACTAAGTCCAATTGGTTAACCATTTCTCAGGAAAACACTTTGCCTCTCTGCCAGAGACTAAGTCCAATTGGTTAACCATTTCTCGTGAAAACACTTTGCCTCTCCGCCAGAGACTAAGTCCAATTGGTTAATCATTTCTCAAGGCCACAATTTGCCTGCCGTTCAGAGACTCAGTCCAATTGGTTAATCATTTCTCAAGGCCACAATTTGCCTGCCGTTCAGAGACCAAGTCCAATTGGTTAACCATTTCTCTTGAAAACACTTTGCCTCTCTGCCAGAGACTAAGTCCAATTGGTTAACCATTTCTCGTGAAAACACTTTGTCTCTCCGCCAGAGACTAAGTCCAATTGGTTAATCATTTCTCAAGGCCACAATTTGCCTGCCGTTCAGAGACCAAGTCCAATTGGTTAACCATTTCTCTTGAAAACACTTTGTCTCTCCGCCAGAGACTAAGTCCAATTGGTTAATCATTTCTCAAGGCCACAATTTGCCTGCCGTTCAGAGACCAAGTCCAATTGGTTAACCATTTCTCTTGAAAACACTTTGCCTCTCTGCCAGAGACTAAGTCCAATTGGTTAACCATTTCTCTTGAAAACACTTTGTCTCTCCGCCAGAGACTAAGTCCAATTGGTTAATCATTTCTCTTGAAAACACTTTGCCTCTCTGCCAGAGACTAAGTCCAATTGGTTAACCATTTCTCGTGAAAACACTTTGCCTCTCTGCCAGAGACTAAGTCCAATTGGTTAACCATTTCTCGTGAAAACACTTTGCCTCTCTGCCAGAGACTAAGTCCAATTGGTTAACCATTTCTCGTGAAAACACTTTGTCTCTCTGCCAGAGACTAAGTCCAATTGGTTAACCATTTCTCAGGGGCTCACCGAGGGCAATCTGTAACGTCTCGCGGGCCCGGGGGCCCCTTTGCACGGCCTGCCAATGCAATCCGAGGCGCACTGTCCTTCGTTTGGTTAACCATTTCTCAGGGGCACACCGAGGGCACCCTGCATTGTCTCGCGGGCCCGGAGGCCACTTTGCACGGCCTGCCAATGCAATCCGAGGTGCTTCGCCCTTGGCCGCCTTCCCGGCCGGCTTCGGGACGTTTCCGGGGCTCTCACCGGGGCAAATCCGGTCCCCCGGGCGATTAGGAGGCCTCCCCGGGCAGGCCCGGGCTTCAGGCCGCCGCTTTTCCATCCCGGCCGACAGAGGCGAAAAATGCCGAAAATGGCCAAAAATGGCCGCCGGCAGGGCCTGTCGGTCGGTTTGGCGGCAGCCTGGGTCGGTCCCTGCAGACCTGGAGGCTCGAGAAGGTTTTTGGCGATGTCGACCGATTCTCGATTTGCCACCTCCTACTATTCTGCAGGTACCCCGCCAACCTCCCCTGCCAACAATTCCAACCGTAAGGTCGGGCGGTAGTCCTACCGTCCAGGAGGCCCTAAAAGCCCGCAAAACGCCATTTTACCCTTTCCTCATCGGGACTTCCGAGGGGAACTCATTAACCAGCTCCAGGAGTGGCATGCCAGAAATTGCAACTTGACCCGTCGCCGGGCAGATTCGCTACTCTCTGCGGGAATACCCCCACCGGGTGCCGGGTAAAGGCCTCGGATCTGACCTCATGGACTTCCGTCTGTGCACGGATTTTGCTCTCGCGGGCCCAAGAGCCACTTTGCCCGGCCTGCCAATGCAAACCGAGGTCCATTGTCCTCATTGGTTCATTATTTCTCGAGAAAACACTTTGCCTCTCCGCCAGAGACTAAGTCCAATTGGTTAATCATTTCTCAAGGCCACAATTTGCCTGCCGTTCAGAGACTAAGTCCAATTGGTTAACCATTTCTCGTGAAAACACTTTGCCTCTCCGCCAGAGACTAAGTCCAATTGGTTAACCATTTCTCTTGAAAACACTTTGCCTCTCCGCCAGAGACTAAGTCCAATTGGTTAACCATTTCTCAGGAAAACACTTTGCCTCTCTGCCAGAGACTAAGTCCAATTGGTTAACCATTTCTCTTGAAAACACTTTGTCTCTCCGCCAGAGACTAAGTCCAATTGGTTAACCATTTCTCTTGAAAACACTTTGCCTCTCTGCCAGAGACTAAGTCCAATTGGTTAACCATTTCTCGTGAAAACACTTTGCCTCTCTGCCAGAGACTAAGTCCAATTGGTTATCCATTTCTCTTGAAAACACTTTGTCTCTCCGCCAGAGACTAAGTCCAATTGGTTAACCATTTCTCTGGAAAACACTTTGCCTCTCTGCCAGAGACTAAGTCCAATTGGTTAACCATTTCTCTTGAAAACACTTTGCCTCTCTGCCAGAGACTAAGTCCAATTGGTTAACCATTTCTCTTGAAAACACTTTGTCTCTCCGCCAGAGACTAAGTCCAATTGGTTAATCATTTCTCTTGAAAACACTTTGCCTCTCCGCCAGAGACTAAGTCCAATTGGTTAACCATTTCTCAGGAAAACACTTTGCCTCTCCGCCAGAGACTAAGTCCAATTGGTTAACCATTTCTCTTGAAAACACTTTGCCTCTCTGCCAGAGACTAAGTCCAATTGGTTAACCATTTCTCAGGGGCTCACCGAGGGCAATCTGTAACGTCTCGCGGGCCCGGGGGCCCCTTTGCACGGCCTGCCAATGCAATCCGAGCCGCACTGTCCTTCGTTTGGTTAACCATTTCTCAGGGGCACACCGAGGGCACCCTGCATTGTCTCGCGGGCCCGGAGGCCACTTTGCACGGCCTGCCAACGCAATGCGAGGTGCTTCGCCCTTGGCCGCCTTCCCGGCCGGCTTCGGGACGTTTCGGGGGCTCTCACCGGGGCAAATCCGGTCCCCCGGGCGATTAGGAGGCCTCCCCGGGCAGGCCCGGGCTTCAGGCCGCCGCTTTTCCATCCCGGCCGAAAGAGGCGAAAAATGCCGAAAATGGCCAAAAATGGCCGCCGGCAGGGCCTCTCGGTCGGTTTGGCGGCAGCCTGGGTCGGTCCCTGCAGACCTGGAGGCTCGAGAAGGTTTTTGGCGATGTCGACCGATTCTCGATTTGCCACCTCCTACTATTCTGCAGGTACCCCGCCAACCTCCCCTGCCAACAATTCCAACCGTAAGGTCGGGCGGTAGTCCTACCGTCCAGGAGGCCCTAAAAGCCCGCAAAACGCCATTTTACCCTTTCCTCATCGGGACTTCCGAGGGGAACTCATTAACCAGCTCCAGGAGTGGCATGCCAGAAATTGCAACTTGACCCGTCGCCGGGCAGATTCGCTACTCTCTGCGGGAATACCCCCACCGGGTGCCGGGTAAAGGCCTCGGATCTGACCTCATGGACTTCCGTCTGTGCACGGATTTTGCTCTCGCGGGCCCAAGAGCCACTTTGCCCGGCCTGCCAATGCAAACCGAGGTCCATTGTCCTCATTGGTTCATTATTTCTCGAGAAAACACTTTGCCTCTCCGCCAGAGACTAAGTCCAATTGGTTAATCATTTCTCAAGGCCACAATTTGCCTGCCGTTCAGAGACTAAGTCCAATTGGTTAACCATTTCTCGTGAAAACACTTTGCCTCTCCGCCAGAGACTAAGTCCAATTGGTTAACCATTTCTCTTGAAAACACTTTGCCTCTCCGCCAGAGACTAAGTCCAATTGGTTAACCATTTCTCAGGAAAACACTTTGCCTCTCTGCCAGAGACTAAGTCCAATTGGTTAACCATTTCTCTTGAAAACACTTTGTCTCTCCGCCAGAGACTAAGTCCAATTGGTTAACCATTTCTCTTGAAAACACTTTGCCTCTCTGCCAGAGACTAAGTCCAATTGGTTAACCATTTCTCGTGAAAACACTTTGCCTCTCTGCCAGAGACTAAGTCCAATTGGTTATCCATTTCTCTTGAAAACACTTTGTCTCTCCGCCAGAGACTAAGTCCAATTGGTTAACCATTTCTCTGGAAAACACTTTGCCTCTCTGCCAGAGACTAAGTCCAATTGGTTAACCATTTCTCTTGAAAACACTTTGCCTCTCTGCCAGAGACTAAGTCCAATTGGTTAACCATTTCTCTTGAAAACACTTTGTCTCTCCGCCAGAGACTAAGTCCAATTGGTTAATCATTTCTCTTGAAAACACTTTGCCTCTCCGCCAGAGACTAAGTCCAATTGGTTAACCATTTCTCAGGAAAACACTTTGCCTCTCCGCCAGAGACTAAGTCCAATTGGTTAACCATTTCTCTTGAAAACACTTTGCCTCTCTGCCAGAGACGAAGTCCAATTGGTTAACCATTTCTCAGGGGCTCACCGAGGGCAATCTGTAACGTCTCGCGGGCCCGGGGGCCCCTTTGCACGGCCTGCCAATGCAATCCGAGCCGCACTGTCCTTCGTTTGGTTAACCATTTCTCAGGGGCACACCGAGGGCACCCTGCATTGTCTCGCGGGCCCGGAGGCCACTTTGCACGGCCTGCCAACGCAATGCGAGGTGCTTCGCCCTTGGCCGCCTTCCCGGCCGGCTTCGGGACGTTTCGGGGGCTCTCACCGGGGCAAATCCGGTCCCCCGGGCGATTAGGAGGCCTCCCCGGGCAGGCCCGGGCTTCAGGCCGCCGCTTTTCCATCCCGGCCGAAAGAGGCGAAAAATGCCGAAAATGGCCAAAAATGGCCGCCGGCAGGGCCTCTCGGTCGGTTTGGCGGCAGCCTGGGTCGGTCCCTGCAGACCTGGAGGCTCGAGAAGGTTTTTGGCGATGTCGACCGATTCTCGATTTGCCACCTCCTACTATTCTGCAGGTACCCCGCCAACCTCCCCTGCCGACAATTCCAACCGTAAGGTCGGGCGGTAGTCCTACCGACGAAGAGGCCCCAAAGCCCGCAAAACGCCATTTTGCCCTTTCCTCATCGGGACTTCCGCGGGGAACTCATTAACCAGCTCCATGAGTGGCATGCCAGAAATTGCAACTTGACCCGTCGCCGGGCAGATTCGCTACTCTCTGCGGGAATACCCCCACCGGGTGCCGGGTAAAGGCCTCGGATCTGACCTCATGGACTTCCGTCTGTGCACGGATTTTGCTCTCGCGGGCCCAAGAGCCTCATTGCCCGGCCTGCCAATGCAACCCGAGGTCCATTGGCCTCATTGGTTAATTATTTCTCGAGAAAACACTTTGCCTCTCCGCCAGAGACTAAGTCCAATTGGTTAACCATTTCTCTTGAAAACACTTTGCCTCTCTGCCAGAGACTAAGTCCAATTGGTTAACCATTTCTCGTGAAAACACTTTGTCTCTCCGCCAGAGACTAAGTCCAATTGGTTAACCATTTCTCTGGAAAACACTTTGCCTCTCTGCCAGAGACTAAGTCCAATTGGTTAACCATTTCTCTTGAAAACACTTTGCCTCTCTGCCAGAGACTAAGTCCAATTGGTTAACCATTTCTCTTGAAAACACTTTGTCTCTCCTCCAGAGACTAAGTCCAATTGGTTAATCATTTCTCTTGAAAACACTTTGCCTCTCCGCCAGAGACTAAGTCCAATTGGTTAACCATTTCTCAGGAAAACACTTTGCCTCTCTGCCAGAGACTAAGTCCAATTGGTTAACCATTTCTCGTGAAAACACTTTGCCTCTCCGCCAGAGACTAAGTCCAATTGGTTAATCATTTCTCAAGGCCACAATTTGCCTGCCGTTCAGAGACTCAGTCCAATTGGTTAATCATTTCTCAAGGCCACAATTTGCCTGCCGTTCAGAGACCAAGTCCAATTGGTTAACCATTTCTCTTGAAAACACTTTGCCTCTCTGCCAGAGACTAAGTCCAATTGGTTAACCATTTCTCGTGAAAACACTTTGTCTCTCCGCCAGAGACTAAGTCCAATTGGTTAATCATTTCTCAAGGCCACAATTTGCCTGCCGTTCAGAGACCAAGTCCAATTGGTTAACCATTTCTCTTGAAAACACTTTGTCTCTCCGCCAGAGACTAAGTCCAATTGGTTAATCATTTCTCAAGGCCACAATTTGCCTGCCGTTCAGAGACCAAGTCCAATTGGTTAACCATTTCTCTTGAAAACACTTTGCCTCTCTGCCAGAGACTAAGTCCAATTGGTTAACCATTTCTCTTGAAAACACTTTGTCTCTCCGCCAGAGACTAAGTCCAATTGGTTAATCATTTCTCTTGAAAACACTTTGCCTCTCTGCCAGAGACTAAGTCCAATTGGTTAACCATTTCTCGTGAAAACACTTTGCCTCTCTGCCAGAGACTAAGTCCAATTGGTTAACCATTTCTCGTGAAAACACTTTGCCTCTCTGCCAGAGACTAAGTCCAATTGGTTAACCATTTCTCGTGAAAACACTTTGTCTCTCTGCCAGAGACTAAGTCCAATTGGTTAACCATTTCTCAGGGGCTCACCGAGGGCAATCTGTAACGTCTCGCGGGCCCGGGGGCCCCTTTGCACGGCCTGCCAATGCAATCCGAGGCGCACTGTCCTTCGTTTGGTTAACCATTTCTCAGGGGCACACCGAGGGCACCCTGCATTGTCTCGCGGGCCCGGAGGCCACTTTGCACGGCCTGCCAATGCAATCCGAGGTGCTTCGCCCTTGGCCGCCTTCCCGGCCGGCTTCGGGACGTTTCCGGGGCTCTCACCGGGGCAAATCCGGTCCCCCGGGCGATTAGGAGGCCTCCCCGGGCAGGCCCGGGCTTCAGGCCGCCGCTTTTCCATCCCGGCCGACAGAGGCGAAAAATGCCGAAAATGGCCAAAAATGGCCGCCGGCAGGGCCTGTCGGTCGGTTTGGCGGCAGCCTGGGTCGGTCCCTGCAGACCTGGAGGCTCGAGAAGGTTTTTGGCGATGTCGACCGATTCTCGATTTGCCACCTCCTACTATTCTGCAGGTACCCCGCCAACCTCCCCTGCCAACAATTCCAACCGTAAGGTCGGGCGGTAGTCCTACCGTCCAGGAGGCCCTAAAAGCCCGCAAAACGCCATTTTACCCTTTCCTCATCGGGACTTCCGAGGGGAACTCATTAACCAGCTCCAGGAGTGGCATGCCAGAAATTGCAACTTGACCCGTCGCCGGGCAGATTCGCTACTCTCTGCGGGAATACCCCCACCGGGTGCCGGGTAAAGGCCTCGGATCTGACCTCATGGACTTCCGTCTGTGCACGGATTTTGCTCTCGCGGGCCCAAGAGCCACTTTGCCCGGCCTGCCAATGCAAACCGAGGTCCATTGTCCTCATTGGTTCATTATTTCTCGAGAAAACACTTTGCCTCTCCGCCAGAGACTAAGTCCAATTGGTTAATCATTTCTCAAGGCCACAATTTGCCTGCCGTTCAGAGACTAAGTCCAATTGGTTAACCATTTCTCGTGAAAACACTTTGCCTCTCCGCCAGAGACTAAGTCCAATTGGTTAACCATTTCTCTTGAAAACACTTTGCCTCTCCGCCAGAGACTAAGTCCAATTGGTTAACCATTTCTCAGGAAAACACTTTGCCTCTCTGCCAGAGACTAAGTCCAATTGGTTAACCATTTCTCTTGAAAACACTTTGTCTCTCCGCCAGAGACTAAGTCCAATTGGTTAACCATTTCTCTTGAAAACACTTTGCCTCTCTGCCAGAGACTAAGTCCAATTGGTTAACCATTTCTCGTGAAAACACTTTGCCTCTCTGCCAGAGACTAAGTCCAATTGGTTATCCATTTCTCTTGAAAACACTTTGTCTCTCCGCCAGAGACTAAGTCCAATTGGTTAACCATTTCTCTGGAAAACACTTTGCCTCTCTGCCAGAGACTAAGTCCAATTGGTTAACCATTTCTCTTGAAAACACTTTGCCTCTCTGCCAGAGACTAAGTCCAATTGGTTAACCATTTCTCTTGAAAACACTTTGTCTCTCCGCCAGAGACTAAGTCCAATTGGTTAATCATTTCTCTTGAAAACACTTTGCCTCTCCGCCAGAGACTAAGTCCAATTGGTTAACCATTTCTCAGGAAAACACTTTGCCTCTCCGCCAGAGACTAAGTCCAATTGGTTAACCATTTCTCTTGAAAACACTTTGCCTCTCTGCCAGAGACTAAGTCCAATTGGTTAACCATTTCTCAGGGGCTCACCGAGGGCAATCTGTAACGTCTCGCGGGCCCGGGGGCCCCTTTGCACGGCCTGCCAATGCAATCCGAGCCGCACTGTCCTTCGTTTGGTTAACCATTTCTCAGGGGCACACCGAGGGCACCCTGCATTGTCTCGCGGGCCCGGAGGCCACTTTGCACGGCCTGCCAACGCAATGCGAGGTGCTTCGCCCTTGGCCGCCTTCCCGGCCGGCTTCGGGACGTTTCGGGGGCTCTCACCGGGGCAAATCCGGTCCCCCGGGCGATTAGGAGGCCTCCCCGGGCAGGCCCGGGCTTCAGGCCGCCGCTTTTCCATCCCGGCCGAAAGAGGCGAAAAATGCCGAAAATGGCCAAAAATGGCCGCCGGCAGGGCCTCTCGGTCGGTTTGGCGGCAGCCTGGGTCGGTCCCTGCAGACCTGGAGGCTCGAGAAGGTTTTTGGCGATGTCGACCGATTCTCGATTTGCCACCTCCTACTATTCTGCAGGTACCCCGCCAACCTCCCCTGCCGACAATTCCAACCGTAAGGTCGGGCGGTAGTCCTACCGACGAAGAGGCCCCAAAGCCCGCAAAACGCCATTTTGCCCTTTCCTCATCGGGACTTCCGCGGGGAACTCATTAACCAGCTCCATGAGTGGCATGCCAGAAATTGCAACTTGACCCGTCGCCGGGCAGATTCGCTACTCTCTGCGGGAATACCCCCACCGGGTGCCGGGTAAAGGCCTCGGATCTGACCTCATGGACTTCCGTCTGTGCACGGATTTTGCTCTCGCGGGCCCAAGAGCCTCATTGCCCGGCCTGCCAATGCAACCCGAGGTCCATTGGCCTCATTGGTTAATTATTTCTCGAGAAAACACTTTGCCTCTCCGCCAGAGACTAAGTCCAATTGGTTAACCATTTCTCTTGAAAACACTTTGCCTCTCTGCCAGAGACTAAGTCCAATTGGTTAACCATTTCTCGTGAAAACACTTTGTCTCTCCGCCAGAGACTAAGTCCAATTGGTTAACCATTTCTCTGGAAAACACTTTGCCTCTCTGCCAGAGACTAAGTCCAATTGGTTAACCATTTCTCTTGAAAACACTTTGCCTCTCTGCCAGAGACTAAGTCCAATTGGTTAACCATTTCTCTTGAAAACACTTTGTCTCTCCTCCAGAGACTAAGTCCAATTGGTTAATCATTTCTCTTGAAAACACTTTGCCTCTCCGCCAGAGACTAAGTCCAATTGGTTAACCATTTCTCAGGAAAACACTTTGCCTCTCTGCCAGAGACTAAGTCCAATTGGTTAACCATTTCTCGTGAAAACACTTTGCCTCTCCGCCAGAGACTAAGTCCAATTGGTTAATCATTTCTCAAGGCCACAATTTGCCTGCCGTTCAGAGACTCAGTCCAATTGGTTAATCATTTCTCAAGGCCACAATTTGCCTGCCGTTCAGAGACCAAGTCCAATTGGTTAACCATTTCTCTTGAAAACACTTTGCCTCTCTGCCAGAGACTAAGTCCAATTGGTTAACCATTTCTCGTGAAAACACTTTGTCTCTCCGCCAGAGACTAAGTCCAATTGGTTAATCATTTCTCAAGGCCACAATTTGCCTGCCGTTCAGAGACCAAGTCCAATTGGTTAACCATTTCTCTTGAAAACACTTTGTCTCTCCGCCAGAGACTAAGTCCAATTGGTTAATCATTTCTCAAGGCCACAATTTGCCTGCCGTTCAGAGACCAAGTCCAATTGGTTAACCATTTCTCTTGAAAACACTTTGCCTCTCTGCCAGAGACTAAGTCCAATTGGTTAACCATTTCTCTTGAAAACACTTTGTCTCTCCGCCAGAGACTAAGTCCAATTGGTTAATCATTTCTCTTGAAAACACTTTGCCTCTCTGCCAGAGACTAAGTCCAATTGGTTAACCATTTCTCGTGAAAACACTTTGCCTCTCTGCCAGAGACTAAGTCCAATTGGTTAACCATTTCTCGTGAAAACACTTTGCCTCTCTGCCAGAGACTAAGTCCAATTGGTTAACCATTTCTCGTGAAAACACTTTGCCTCTCTGCCAGAGACTAAGTCCAATTGGTTAACCATTTCTCAGGGGCTCACCGAGGGCAATCTGTAACGTCTCGCGGGCCCGGGGGCCCCTTTGCACGGCCTGCCAATGCAATCCGAGGCGCACTGTCCTTCGTTTGGTTAACCATTTCTCAGGGGCACACCGAGGGCACCCTGCATTGTCTCGCGGGCCCGGAGGCCACTTTGCACGGCCTGCCAATGCAATCCGAGGTGCTTCGCCCTTGGCCGCCTTCCCGGCCGGCTTCGGGACGTTTCCGGGGCTCTCACCGGGGCAAATCCGGTCCCCCGGGCGATTAGGAGGCCTCCCCGGGCAGGCCCGGGCTTCAGGCCGCCGCTTTTCCATCCCGGCCGACAGAGGCGAAAAATGCCGAAAATGGCCAAAAATGGCCGCCGGCAGGGCCTGTCGGTCGGTTTGGCGGCAGCCTGGGTCGGTCCCTGCAGACCTGGAGGCTCGAGAAGGTTTTTGGCGATGTCGACCGATTCTCGATTTGCCACCTCCTACTATTCTGCAGGTACCCCGCCAACCTCCCCTGCCAACAATTCCAACCGTAAGGTCGGGCGGTAGTCCTACCGTCCAGGAGGCCCTAAAAGCCCGCAAAACGCCATTTTACCCTTTCCTCATCGGGACTTCCGAGGGGAACTCATTAACCAGCTCCAGGAGTGGCATGCCAGAAATTGCAACTTGACCCGTCGCCGGGCAGATTCGCTACTCTCTGCGGGAATACCCCCACCGGGTGCCGGGTAAAGGCCTCGGATCTGACCTCATGGACTTCCGTCTGTGCACGGATTTTGCTCTCGCGGGCCCAAGAGCCACTTTGCCCGGCCTGCCAATGCAAACCGAGGTCCATTGTCCTCATTGGTTCATTATTTCTCGAGAAAACACTTTGCCTCTCCGCCAGAGACTAAGTCCAATTGGTTAATCATTTCTCAAGGCCACAATTTGCCTGCCGTTCAGAGACTAAGTCCAATTGGTTAACCATTTCTCGTGAAAACACTTTGCCTCTCCGCCAGAGACTAAGTCCAATTGGTTAACCATTTCTCTTGAAAACACTTTGCCTCTCCGCCAGAGACTAAGTCCAATTGGTTAACCATTTCTCAGGAAAACACTTTGCCTCTCTGCCAGAGACTAAGTCCAATTGGTTAACCATTTCTCTTGAAAACACTTTGTCTCTCCGCCAGAGACTAAGTCCAATTGGTTAACCATTTCTCTTGAAAACACTTTGCCTCTCTGCCAGAGACTAAGTCCAATTGGTTAACCATTTCTCGTGAAAACACTTTGCCTCTCTGCCAGAGACTAAGTCCAATTGGTTATCCATTTCTCTTGAAAACACTTTGTCTCTCCGCCAGAGACTAAGTCCAATTGGTTAACCATTTCTCTGGAAAACACTTTGCCTCTCTGCCAGAGACTAAGTCCAATTGGTTAACCATTTCTCTTGAAAACACTTTGCCTCTCTGCCAGAGACTAAGTCCAATTGGTTAACCATTTCTCTTGAAAACACTTTGTCTCTCCGCCAGAGACTAAGTCCAATTGGTTAATCATTTCTCTTGAAAACACTTTGCCTCTCCGCCAGAGACTAAGTCCAATTGGTTAACCATTTCTCAGGAAAACACTTTGCCTCTCTGCCAGAGACTAAGTCCAATTGGTTAACCATTTCTCGTGAAAACACTTTGCCTCTCCGCCAGAGACTAAGTCCAATTGGTTAACCATTTCTCAGGGGCACACCGAGGGCAATCTGTAACGTCTCGCGGGCCCGGGGGCCCCTTTGCACGGCCAGCCAATGCAATCCGAGGCGCACTGTCCTTCGTTTGGTTAACCATTTCTCAGGGGCACACCGAGGGCACCCTGCATTGTCTCGCGGGCCCGGAGGCCACTTTGCACGGCCTGCCAACGCAATGCGAGGTGCTTCGCCCTTGGCCGCCTTCCCGGCCGGCTTCGGGACGTTTCGGGGGCTCTCACCGGGGCAAATCCGGTCCCCCGGGCGATTAGGAGGCTTCCCCGGGCAGGCCCGGGCTTCAGTCCGCCGCTTTTCCATCCCGGCCGAAAGAGGCGAAAAATGCCGAAAATGGCCAAAAATGGCCGCCGGCAGGGCCTCTCGGTCGGTTTGGCGGCAGCCTGGGTCGGTCCCTGCAGACCTGGAGGCTCGAGAAGGCGTTTGGCGAGGTCGACCGATTCTCGATTTGCCACCTCCTACTATTCTGCAGGTACCCCGCCAACCTCCCCTGCCGACAATTCCAACCGTAAGGTCGGGCGGTAGTCCTACCGACGAAGAGGCCCCAAAGCCCGCAAAACGCCATTTTGCCCTTTCCTCATCGGGACTTCCGAGGGGAACTCATGAACCAGCTCCAGGAGTGGCATGCCAGAAATTGCAACTTGACCCGTCGCCGGGCGCACTCGCTGCTCTTTGCGGGAATACCCCCACCGGGCGCCGGGTAAGAGCCTCGGATCTGACCTCATGGGCTTCCGTCCTCGCACGGATTTTGCTCTCCCGGGCCCAGGGGCCACTTTCCCCGGCCTTGCGAAGGCAATCGGAGGTGCTTCGCCCTCGAAACCGCCTTCCCGGCCGGCTTCGGGACGTTTCCGGGGCAAATCCGGTCCCGCGGGCGAAGGGGAGCCTTCCCCGGGCACGCCCGGGCTTCAGGCCGCCGCTTTCCGTGACCTACCGAAAGACGCGAAAAATGCCGAAAATGGCCAAAAATGGCCGCCCGGCACGGCCTCGCGGTCGGTTTGGGGGCAGCCTGGGTCGGTCCCTGCAGACCTGGAGGCTCGAGAAGGCACTTGGCGATGTCGACCGATTCTCGATTTGCCACCTCCTACTATTCTGCAGGTACCCCGCCAACCTCCCCAGCCAACAAATCGCAAATGCCGATCGGCGGGTGACCGTCCGGTAGTCATGCCGACGAAGAGGCACCTAGGCCCCGCAAACGCTTCCAAATCCGACCCCATCCCGGACCGGTTCTTTTTTAAAAAAGGCTCCCAGGACTCCGGATTTTTTCCTGCCGCACTCGGGACCACCCGACGGACACGAAACCGGGAACCTTTCCCCGGTCCGACCCTCCTCGGCCCGGCCAGCCGACGTCGAAGCGGCCGACTGGTTAATGATTTCACCCTGCTCCGACTTGACGCGTTTTCCAACCGCGCATGCGCGGCTCTGCCTCCCGAACCGCCCCCTCACGTGAGGGCTCTGGGTCCGCCCCCCGGCAGCCATTTCCTCCTGCCGGTCCGTTATTTTACGCCGTTTTTCGCCCTCCAGCCCTGCCGGAATGCTGCCTGCTCGCTGGTTAACCATTTCGCTCCCTCCACTTCGGCTTCTGCCCTGCTGGGGAAGCCCGCTGCTGCCTCTAACCGTACTCACGGGCGGGCGGCTCTGCTGCGCGGCCTCCGGCCACGCCCCCTCACCTGGTTTGCTGGGAACCCGCCCCCGGCAGCCTGTTACTCGTGCCGGTTCGGTCTTATCGGCCCTTTTTGCACCTTCCCTGCCTGCTGGCATGCTTCGGCTCACCGGTCAACCGGTTCCCCGTTCTCCACTTAGACTTTTGAGCTGCGGGGCTGGTCTGCCGCGAACTGCACCCGTATTACGGGGCGGGCGGCTCTACTGCCCGTACGGCTGCCCTGCCTGTTAACTGGTTAACCGTTTCCCCGTCCACTACTTCGTCCCTGGACCTGCCGGTGTGTTCTGCAGCTAACTGCACCCGTATTACGGGGCGGGACGCTCCGCTTACCGGCCGGCTGCCATGCCTGCTTAACTGGTCAACCATTTACTCACATATACTTAGCCCCTGGAGCTGCTGGGCTGGTCGGCGACCTAACTGCACCCTTGTTGCCGGGAGGTCGGCACTAATTGCCGGCCGGCCGGCTGCCCTGCCTGCTAACTGGTAAACCCTTTACCCACATGTACTTAGCCCCTGGATACTGATGGGCTGTTCTGCACCTAACTGCACCCTGATTAGCGGGCGGGCGGCTGTAATTGCCGGCCGGCTGCTCTGCCTGCTAACTGGTTAACCATTGACCCACATGTACTTAGCCCCTGGAAACAGAGGGGCTGTTCTGCACCTAACTGCACCCTTATTAGCGGGCGGACAGGCGGCCGGCTCTAATTACCGGCCGGCCGGCTGCCCTGCCTGCTAACTGGTTCACCATTTACCCACATGTACTTAGCCCCTGGAAGCTGATGGGCTGTTCTGCACCTAACTGCACCCTTATTAGCGGGCGGGCGGCTGTAATTACCGGCCGGCTGCCCTGCCTGCTAACTGGTTCACCATTTACCCACATGTACTTAGCCCCTGGAAAATGATGGGCTGTTCTGCACCTAACAGCACCCTTAGTAGCGGGCGGACAGGCGGCCGGCTCTATTTCCCGGCCGGCTGCCCTGCCTGCTAACTGGTTAACCATTTACCCACATGTACTTAGCCCCTGGAGCTGATGGGCTGTTCTGCACCTAACTGCACACTGATTAGTGGGCGGGCGGCTCTAATTGCCGGCCGGCTGCTCTGCCTGCTAACTGGTTAACCATTGACCCACATGTACTTAGGCCCAGGAAACTGAGGGGCTGTTCTGCACCTAACTGCACCCTTATTAGCGGGCGGACAGGCGGCCGGCTCTAATTACCGGCCGGCCGGCTGCCCTGCCTTGCTAGCTGGTTAACCATTTACCCACATGTACTTAGACCCTGGAGCTGATGGGCTGTTCTGCACCTAACTGCACCCTGATTAGCGGGCGGGCGGCTCTAATTGCCGGCCGGCTGCTCTGCCTGCGAACTGGTTAACCATTTACCCACATGTACTTAGCCCCTGGAAACTGATGGGCTGTTCTGCACCTAACTGCACCCTTATTAGTGGGCGGACAGGCGGCCGGCTCTAATTACCGGCCGGCCGGCTGCCCTGCCTGCTAACTGGTTAACCATTTACCCACATGTACTTAGCCCCTGGAAACTGATGGGCTGTCCTGCACCTAACTGCACCCTGATTAGCGGGCGGGCGGCTCTAATTGCCGGCCGGCTGCTCTGCCTGCTAACTGGTTCACCATTGACCCACATGTACTTAGCCCCTGGAAACTGATGGGCTGTTCTGCACCTAACTGCACCCTTACTAGCGGGCGGACAGGCGGCCGGCTCTAATTACCGGCCGGCCGGCTGCCCTGCCTTGCTAACTGGTTAACCATTTACCCACATGTACTTAGCCCCTGGAAACTGATGGGCTGTCCTGCACCTAACTGCACCCTTACTAGCGGGCGGGCGGCTGTAATTAGCGGCCGGCTGCCCTGCCTGCTAACTGGTTCATCATTTACCCACATGTACTTAGCCCCTGGAGCTGCTGGGCTGGTCGGCACCTAACTGCAGCCCTATGGCCGGGAGGTCGGCTCTAATTACCGGCCGGCTGCCCTGCCTGCTAACTGGTTAATCATTTACCCACATGTACTTAGCCCCTGGAGCTGCTGGGCTGGTCGGCACCTAACTGCACCCGTAATGGCCGGGAGGTCGGCTCTAATTACCGGCCGGCTGCCCTGCCTGCTAACTGGTTAACCATTTACCCACATGTACTTAGCCCCTGGAGCTGATGGGCTGTTCTGCACCGAACTGCACCCTGATTAGCGGGCGGGCGGCTCTAATTGCCGGCCGGCTGCCCTGCCTGCTAACTGGTTA